>NC_056726.1:1831210375-1831337825 GCF_019279795.1 Protopterus annectens
AAAAACTCCACTGCCAATCGTGAGCGTACAGGTGATCCGCTGTGGCGACCCCTAACTGGGAAAAAGCCAAAAGAATAAGAAGATGATTTCTGTATTTAGGAGAAGAATGGTTGCCTTTAAAAACACAGTATATATCAGCAAATAGCAGTTACCAGATTTTACAAGTCTTGATTACGAAAAGAAAAAATCTAGTTTACACTAACATTTTGCAACCAGATAAAACCGTGCTAGGTATTATTTCCAAAAGTATATGTAGTGTATTAAGTTTAATAAAACTACCATTTGTTTCCAGTTTAAAAAGTAAATGTAAAAAACAGTCTGCTTAGAATAGAGGGTACTGGTTAAAGCTCTAAATAATTTTAGTACGCTAGACAAAAACTCAGGCTGCAGGGTGGTTCCTCGAGTAGGGGCATAATTTAATTGAGCACACCTGTGCTGTAACCAAGCTTATTTTGGTTAGTGATACTGCCATTGGTACGACTTCAGCCTGATGGTTCTTTCACCAAATGCCAGTGCCCATTAAGTAAATACACTAAAAGCCACTTTCAGGGCCAATGGAGTTTGTCTTTTGCCCCTATAGCTAAGCGACCATGAAGACGGTATATAAAGAATGGGGGATATGTCCTCCACATGAGTTTTTTTGGGAGGCGGGAATTGCCTATTTGCTGGGGGAAAAAAAACAAACTTTGCGGCTCAATGTGGCTTTCAGTAAGCTACTTTTATGGCTCCAGTACTCACTGAAAGTCCCTTTGGCAGACTGGCATTATTCCGGTAGGGTAGGCATGTGCACTAATACAAGCTGCACATGTGTCTAGTAAGTTGAGAAATTTGTGCTATAGTAAGGACGTGTGCCAGACCTTGTTATGCTTCCCACTGCAATTTGTATTTATACCAGTCTAGTCAATTAAGTCAAGTATTACCTACTGGTGAAATAGAGACCTTGAGGCATAACTTTTTCTACTTGGTAACTATATACAAATGATAAAATGTGTGTGTGTCATAGGCTGCAACAATCACTTTAAATACCTTTTCAATTAAGCCTTGCCCAGTACCTGTGTGTGTAGGCAACACCTACACCCCAAAACCATGCAAGAGTTTTTTCTCCCACTGGTTACCAATATCAACAAACCTTTTGCACTCTGGGCATGCTGTAGCAGGGTGAAAAACATTGTGCAATGGAGAACAGCTATTTACATAGCTCAACTACAGATTGCCTATTAATGCTGGGAGACTAACTACATAACTTTTTTTATATAATAGTGCTGTTATGTACTTACCATAACATTCAAACTTTGTTGTCCACTTTCATTCTTCCTCATCTCTTAGGGTTCAGATACGACGCAACTGCTTCTTCTAGTTGGTGGAACACAAACTCGTGAGCTCCTCCCTTTACCCATAATGCCCTAGTCATCTAACATGCCTCTGATCTTGTTTGCTACCCCTTATACTTTCAAAGTAGTAAGAAATAATGATATAACAGAATCGGGGACTCGAACAAAGGAACAGCAATTCCTGGAGCATTGTTCGATCTTTCATAGAGTAAAATAAGGAGGGGGTAGGTGGGAGGGAAGTTGAGGAAGAATGAACTTGGACAACACAGGTGGAACATTATGGTGAGTACATAATATTTTTAACTGGTGTAATTTTCATTCATTCCTCAACTGTTGGGACAGAGTCCCCAGCTACCTAAATCCCATGAGAATGCCAAGAAAGGATATTCATGAGCACAGCAAAGCCAAAGGTTGCTCTTCCCCAAGAAACCAGATCCAGTTTGCAATGAACAATAAAGATATGAGGAATAGCTAAAGTGCAGCAGCACAAATATCATCCAAGGAAGCTCTACACAAAAAAGCTGAAGTTGCCATACATCTATCAGAATGGGCTTTTGATGATTTTGGTAAAGGCAAACCCACTTTTTCGTATACAGAGGTAATACAGTCAGTCAACCATTTGGCTAAAGACACTTTTGAAACTGGTTTGCCTAATTTTGATTCTGAAAAGGAATAAACTAATTGTTCTTACTTCCAGAAAATTTTGGTCTGGGAATACAGAAATATAATTGTCTGTGAACATCCAATAGGTGTAACATATATTCTCTTTTGTTTGATAAATTTGGAAAGAAGGCTGGAAGGTTGATAACCTCATTAATATTGGATTCAGACACCACCTTAGATAGAAAGGAATAATTGGTTTGTAAAGATACTTTATACTTGTGAAAAATCAAGTAAGGAGATTTAGATGACAGGGCTTATAATTCTGAAACTCTTCTGGCAGAAGTAATGGCAACCAAGAAGATTGCTTTCCAGGTCAAAAAGTTTAGATCACACTTAGATGATAGTTCAAAAGGGGGCTGGGTTAAAAGTCTGCAAAACAATTTTTAAATCACAAGGAGAAGTAGGGTCCTTTAATGGAAGGTTAAGTAAATCAGTCCCACTAAGAAAGGCTTTGCAAAGTTTAGAAGATGTTAAAGTTGAATTATTTACTCCTATATGAAAATTAGAAATGACTGCTAATTGGACTTGAGGAGCTAGCACATTCACTGAAAACTAGCTAAAAAGTCAAGAACCTTGGAAATCGGTGCTGAAAAGAAATCTAAATTCTTTTTGGGCCCAAACATCAAATCTTTTCCATTTACTTTTGTAAACTTTTCTAGTGGATGATTTGTGAGATAACAGAATATGACAAACCGAGCCTGGGCTGTCAAGGGAAATGGAGAAACTATGCAGTCAACTTGAGGCCTGAAATGTCCAGATGAACTATGCCTGTTGGGTGAGACAGTAGGTCTGGAGTTGAATCCAGGGTGGACGGACGTAGAAGATGAGGCCAAAAGAAGTGAAAACAGATCTGACGAGACCAATAAGGGGCAATGAGGATAACTGTGCTCTTCAAATGAGATGCTTTATGAAGGAATTTGGGAATGAGGAGTAATTGGGGGTTAAGCATATAGAAGACCAGAGGGTCAAGCATGAAGTAGAGTCTCTCTCAGTGACTGCCCCACTGGGGGGATTGAAGCAAAGAACCTGATGCACTTGCTGTTGAAGGGAGAAGCAAAAAGATTGCAGCATGGCTGGCCCCATCAACGGAAAATTCTCTCCGCCATCTTCATCTTGAAGAGACCACTCATGAGGCATCAGAATAGATCTGCTTAACTTATCTGCAATCATACTGAACTTCCCTGGAATGTGTGTTGCTATCAGAAAATGACTGGATGAGATTATCCACTGCCATACTCTTACAGTTTCAGCAAATAGGGTAAGATGTGGTTCCCCCTTGTTTGTTGATGTACAAAACCACCAACATATCGTCAATCTGGATCACAACAGTCCCGGGTAGGGAGTGCATCTTGAAAGGCCTGCAACACTAGGAGCACAGCTCTCATCTCCAGGACAATGACATGCATGTTGGCCTCT
The DNA here is from genome assembly GCF_019279795.1 of Protopterus annectens. NCBI lineage: Eukaryota > Metazoa > Chordata > Ceratodontiformes > Protopteridae > Protopterus > Protopterus annectens. The sequence goes on from NC_056726.1 coordinate 1,831,213,786, forward strand.
TTGGGGGACCATGTGCCTTGGACCAGCCTTCCCAGTAAGTGCCCTTCCATCTAATCTGGATGGTGTCCATGGTCACGATGGGCTTGGTTTCAGGCAAAACAAAGGGACAGCCTCCTTGCATCTGACTAGAGTGGACCCACCATATAAGGTAATTTTTGCAAGCCTGTGCTATTTTGACTTGACATGATAATGGTTGATGGAGAAGGGACCATTGAGTTGCAAGCGTACACTGAAGAATCCTCATATGATATTTTGCCAGCGTTACTAAAATGATAGCTGCTGACATGGATCCCAATGCTTGGAAGATCAGACGAGCTCAAAGAGAAGGTTTTTAGATGATCTTTTTGACCTGGAATGGAACTGTTTGAACCCTGGACAGAGGGCGAGAAGCTAAGTGACTACATTGAACAAGGCATCAATGAATACCAATATCTGAGTTGGTTTGATATGAGATTTGCTGTAATTGACAGAAATCCTCAAATGAGAGCAAAACTGGAGTGCGCAGTCACGAGCCTGAATCAGATTATGCATGGTCACAGCGTTTATGAGCCAGTCATCCAAATATGGAAACATCAGGAATCTCTTAAGGTCTCAAGTGAGCTACTACTACTGCCATACACTTGGTAACCACCCTGTGGGTGTGGTGAGACAAAGGGACAGAGATCTGAATTAGTAATGTCTGGCTCCCACCCAGAAACATAAATATCTCCTGCACCATCTGTTCATTTTTATGTGATGGTATGCATCCTGAAGATCTATCAAGCACATCCAGTCTTTTGTGTGCAGAAAAGGCAGAATGGACTGAAATGTGACCATTCAGAATGTTGTGCATTGAACTGATCAATTTAGTTTTCCAAGGTTGGGAGGGTGGCCTAATGGTTAAGGTGCTTGCCTTACAAACACAAGGTGCCAGGTTTGAGTCTCACAAGGGATAATTGGCTAGGCTTAAAATGGCCCTCAAAGACAGTTAGTCTAGTACTAACCTATGAACCTATTTAGATCCAAAATTGGCCTCCAGTCCCCTGTTTTTTTTTTTTTTGGCACTAAAAAGAAACTTGATTAACTTCCAGACTCTTGTTGGTCCAGGGTTCCTTTTGGATGAATTTTTCTAGCAGCTTGTTTACTTCTATCACTGCTGCTTCCCTCTGACTGGGTGAATCATCAGGGATTTTGTTTGATACTAGCAAGGGTAGATGGGAAAATAGTAATATAAAACCTCTGGATATTATCCTCTGCATCCATGAATCTTTTGTAATTTCTAACCAGACTCTCTGATGCAAGGATAAATGACCCCTGACTGCCTCCAAAGATGGACAGTTGGGCCTCCTTTCAAGAGCGCTGTTCGAATCGGTCAGATACGGTGTCTCTAGATCCCTGGTTATGCAGACAACCTCTGCAGTGTGGATGGCGTGGCGTCTTCCATTAGAATCCCCCTTGTGCCCCTACAATTGTCTCAATGTGGATCTTGCAAGGGACACAGGGATTTTTTGAAACACATTTTTCAGTCCTCCTTGTTTGTTCCTAGACATTAGTCAACATGGCCGAAGGCAGGTGTGTGGCACTGAATCGAGAGAGTTGGCCACAGTTAACACAATACCCTGACCCTATGTAGAAAAATGGGAAAAAAGGGGGCTGATGATGATGATGACTGCTGGTTCCTAGAAAAGGTCCACGGAGGGGGTCAAAAAACATACACCCACAGCAGACAGAGTTTTTCCTTCCTGCTCACACCTAGAGTGTGTCTAACTTTGGGGCCAAATAAGGAACTTCTGTCAAATGGAGCATTGTTGAAGAAAGATTTGAAGGGTTCCGCAAACTTACACAAATGCATCTAGGCATGACTTCTGATGGAAATGTTTGAACCCACCACCCATGAGTTACCTTCAGCTACAGGGAGATTAGCATCATGGAAGAGTTTAAAATGGACTGAAGGGTAGCCAACTGCAAGGAAATAGTGCTCTCGACTTCGAAGGATGTGGTCCCAGAGAGGGACTTGGAAATCTCCTTAATCAAATCCCTCTGAAGTTTCTTAAAACATGCCATGCAGTTCAGCAACCCAAGAATAAGAGTCTTAAATAACACCAAAATAAGAATTCCAGGAAACTTGATCCACACCATGATATTTTATTAAGCTCTTTTGTCCCAAAAGTAAGGACTTCTTCAGAATACCAAATGTAAAACACCATGTGTCATATACAATTGCACATAATCAGGCAGTAATTACCATGGCGCAGTGGTGCAGCGGTAGTGTTGTCGCCTCACAGCAAGAGGTTCTCTGGTTTGATTCTCGGTGGGAGTACCTGCTGTGTGGAGTCTGCATGTCCTCCCTGCGTTCATATGGATTTCCTCAGGGTGCTCCAGTTTCCTCTCACGTTACAAAGACTTGTGTCTGGAGCATTTCTTCCCAGGCTCACACTGAAAATTGGCTTTGTTCCAAGTCGGAGTTTCCCAGTTAACAAATGTTAAACAAAATAAATAAATAAAATTTTTGTTTGTGTGGCAAGAATAAAAGTCACCGAGACATATACATGCTTCCCAAATCTGTCCATGTCCCTAGATTCCCTGTTAAGTTTGTGGACAGAGCAACTTTGTTCCACCAGTTCCTTCTTAGTGGTTGCAGCTACAACCATGGCATCAACGGGTACTCCCTTACTCCAATATGCTCTATCCTTAGGTGGTGCCTGGATCCTATCTGGTCTTTTAGGGATAGGCTCAATTGTGTCAGGCTCCTTCCATGCCTGCCGAGAGACTAAATCAATGAGCTTATCAGCAAGAGGAGTCACCCAGGAGGTAGATGGGCCAATGCTAAAGACCTCCAGGAACACAAGACTCATCTTGGGAAGGGTTATTGGGGGTTCAACCTCCCCTTTCTTTCAGAAGTTCTAAGATGTCTCCAAATGAGACATCATCAGGTGATGATCTGCGGAGCCCCTCTCTTCGAAGTCTGTGTCCTCTGTGATGGACTCTTGTGGAGAGTCTAAGTGCCTCCTTTTATACTTCCTCTTCCTAGGGACCTCTTCGGTGGGATGCTCCAGAGAAGTGTCAGAAGAGATTACTATACCCTGCTGAGTGGTTTGGGGACTAGTTTGGGCTGGCTGTCCCAGTGGCACAGATGACTGAGGCTCTGGACACAGAACTGAATGTGTAGAATATGTATGTGTGCTGTACCTTTAAGTAGCATTTCCAAGGTCTGCACATGCATATAAACAGCAAGCATGTGCTAGCTTCAGTGTCATTTTGGGAGTGCAGCCAGTGTGTCAACATGTATGAGAGAGAGAGTTTGTTTATAAGTTTATCTAAGTTAAAGTTATTAAGCCTCCATCCTGATGTGTTTATGTATAATAAAGCTGCTTGAACAAAACCCATGCACATTTATCTGTTTCATCCTGACCAGACAAACGACATGAAGTCAGAAACGGGATACCAGAGACTGCTTTTCAGTGCCACAAGGTGCGGAGGTAACAATGAGGGTAAAATAAGAGATACGAGAGCAAAAAAGGGCCAGAAACAAACCAAAGGTAATGAAAACTTGCACAGATTATTATTTTATTAAAAGAGGTAAAAACGGAGCATTACAAGGGCACAAAACGCATTACTAAGCAAACAAATAGCAGAGAAAAGCTTATTAAGCAAACAAAGGGCATAAAAAAGTTTATTAGTTAAACAATATATTTGAAATTAAGATATCTGATAAAACGATTATCAGAAAAGCACATAAGAGGGTGAGAGGCACCTCAGAATTGCAAAATGAGCATGTTTAGAATAAAACGAGCACAAGAAAACAGATTAAATGGGCAAAACAAATATAATAAAGGGCAGAAAGGCCATTTTAAGCATAAATAAAGCAAGGCAACTACATGTTTTTGGCAAATTACTGTGTTTTAGCATAAATTACTATTTCTTATTGAATGAAGCCATTCAGAGCATAGCTACAGTTACACAAAGCGCTCCAAGTGTGTAAAAGGTGCTTACAGTGTGTGCTTATTACTGTGAATTTATTCTGAAGAGTTTATTGTGCGCAAAGTGCAACTATTTCTTGAACTGCAGTCAAATTACAGTCATTTTGAAATGTTTCTTGTGCTGGGTGTGTCTGTTCACAAAGGGCCACCATTACAGAGTGTTTCTTGCACTGTAAAGATTTACTTAGCTAAGTGCAGCCATTTTGGAAGTGTTTCAATGTGCTGTGTACTGCTTATTCTCAAAGTGCAGTTACTTTGAAATGGTTCCTACTCTGAGCTTCTTCTTCTGCTCAGTTTACTTGCACAGTGCAGTTATCTGAAATGTTTCTTACACTGATAGGACTTGATTTTTCGAAGTGCAGTAATTTCAAAAGTGTTCTTGTGCCACAGAGACTTATTTTGCAGAGTTCAGTTACTCAGAAGCTTATTGTGTTTTTGGGCATTGATTAGAATATTGCAGAGAACTGGAGGATATTTACAAGTGGCTTATTCTGATAAAAATGCATGCTCGAGTGCATTCATTTTGCTAAACCTAGCTGGGTCACAAGCCATACAAAGAGAGCGTTCATTTGTGTATACACCAGCAGTATATGAAGGAGAAGGTGAAAACCGTCATATTGTTGTTCAGGCTGAATCAAGACAAGATCCCGAGTACTTGAAGTACAAACTCAGAGAAATGTGCAAACCCCAGACAAATGTTACATTAGAGAGGTAATTGTTTTACACAAGAGATCAAAAGCCAGGAGAAACATTTGCAGCTTATTATCACTAACTTGAGAAACAAAGGTAGAACTTGCATGTTTGGTGGTTTAAAAGATGAGTTTATAAAAGCCAGGTTGGGTTGCTTGTGGTACAAATAGTGATGCTGTGAGAAAGACTTTGCTTCTTGACCAAGATTTAACGCTGAGCACACCTATTGAGATGTCAAATCTATGAAGTTACAGAAAGACACACAAGTATGCTTGCAAGTGGCAAGAGCATGGTTTCAGTAGGCTCCAGAGCAATAGACAGCATGCAGCAAGGAGAAAGATTTTAGCACATGGCAGCTGCAGCCCCTGTGCATGTGGCAAGGAAAACCCTTAGTCTTCCAGCAAGCTCTAAGACTAGTTCAGTAAAACAGTCATGCTCAGTGCAGCACAAGGGCGAGTCAGCAAAACCAAAGTCAAGCTTTATTGTTAACTGTCGCAATTATGGTGGCAACCATAAGTCTAAAAGACAAAAGTATTTAGCATTTGGCCAGCAATGTCACCGGTGTAAAAAAAGGAATCATTTTCAAAAGTTTTGCAAATAAAGTAAACCTCACTCGGTTACAAAGAAGAGTCGCTCAAAAAAGCAAGTTGATCATACACAGAGCTGCAACTCTACTTTCTACGTAGATGGTGTATCTGTAATTGGTGAGAGGATCAATGCAGTAGATTTACTGGCAAAAGGCGAAGTGTTTTGTACTGTCCTGATCAAAGCTCATAGCAGACACTGGTTCAAAGTGTAATGTTATGTCAGCAGAAACATTTGCTAAAGTAAGAGCTGGTGAACAATTTAATGTGGCTAGTTGTGCGAGACTTGTTGCATATGAAGGTGAAGAAATTCAAACTGAAGGCTCAGTAGTGCTTTCATGCTGTCTGGCTGGGAACACTTACAAGTTTTTATTCTATGTAGTTCGAAGACCTATGCAATCATTATTGGGTCCCAGAGATGGTTTGAGAAAGTACAGTTTTGTAACTACCATAAATGTAGATGTCCGATAGGTATGCATCTGCAGTCATCACATATGGGTTTGTCCTGCCTCAGGCAGCCCTTCGGTCGGCCGGATTCCAAAGTCTGGGTCCGGCGTCGGCTGATGTCGCCCTTTCCCCGACGTCACAGCGCCTGGGGTATAAAAGCGTCAGCCGACGCCATCTTCCTCAGTTTTTCTTGCCCCAGATGCCAGGTGCCCTCTAGGAAGGCTAAATTTGGAAAAATGCAATAAAAAATCCAAACATTTGCAAAAATATATATATATAAAACAAATACACCATAATAGATCCCCCCAGCTAGCTAATAGAGAGGTAATCACCCTAGGGATACCACAGAGGGGAAGGAGGGAGGGTAAACCTGACTGCAGATGCATACCTATCGGACATCTACATTTATGGTAGGTACAAAACTGTACTATGTCCTTCAAGGATGCATCTGCAGTCATCACATATGGGTTGAATACCATAGCCAATCTGGGGGAGGAGGTACTAGGAAAAGGATGGTACTAGGAAAAGGATGGTGAAGTCGTGTAGGGAGGGGGCTGCGCATATTACAGTGGAGTCGTCTGTATATTGTATGACAGTGGCATGTAGTGTGGCGGTGTAGAGCTGGTTGGTGAAGAGAGATAAAAGTAGAGGTCCAAGGATGGAGCCTTGTGGGACCCCTAATGTAATGTGGAGAAGAGGGGAGAGTTAGTGCTGCTATTGGACGGCCTGCTGTCATCCTGACAGCTAACTTTTAAACCATGTGACAGAGGGGCTACTGAGATTTAGGATGGAGAGGATGAGTTTGTTGTAACTGACCATGTCAAAGGCCTTGGATAAATCTAAAAATTTGGCTGATACAAATTGTCCATTGTTTCTATAGTGGTTCACTGTGTTTGTGAAAGACATGAGGGCTGTAGTAGTGCTGTGAGAGGGGGGAAAACTGTGTTGAGTGTTTGATAATAGTTTGTGAAGGTGGGGCATTAATTGGGTGTGTATAGTCCTTTCCAGTATTTTAGATAAGAGGGACAGGATAGCAATTTGCCTATAATTAGTAAGTTTGGTTGAGTTACCTCCCTTGTGCAAAGGTATAATAAGGGTGATTTTCCAAACATCTGGAACTAGGCTCTCTGGTAATGATCTGTTCATGAATATGGCTACGGGATACGCTATGGCATCTGCTCCAGTTTGCAGAAATTTTGCTGGGAGATTATCAGCAGCCAGTGTGGTTGGTTTCAGTTTTTTAGTAGTTTTCTTATGGTATCGACAGACACTGGGTGGAATGTGAAGTGGTTGTTTCTGTTTTGAGAGTTGATGCTTGGCTGTGGATGGGGTAGGGTTGCTGGAGGTAGTCTGAGAATTAGCTAGGGTTTGGACAGTTTCAGTACAGTATTTATTGAACTGGGTTGCTATGCTATCAGAGTTGTTGGTTGATGGGGTAGGTGCAGCTGATTTGTCTGGTAGAAGTATATTGTTAATTGCAGCCCATAATATTTGAGGGTTATCATGGTATTTTTTCTGGATATTGTGGTAGTAGTTGATTTTACCTGACCTCACAGGTTTCTTGGCTTTATTTCACAGTTCTAAGAATGCTCGTCTTGTTTTGTGTTCCCAAGCCTTACCTCTAGCAAGGATCTGCATTCCTTACTAAGTCAGGGTGCATAGTTTGCTTCTACTCTGATTGTTCTAGTGGGTGTGTGGCAGTTTAGTATACCTAGGAAAGTGGTACTAGAATAGTTGTCTGCATCTTCAAGGGTAGCTGCCTGAGAGATTGCCAGTTGCTAGCTATTGGGAGTGGAGATGAACCTGTGAGGGTTGAGGCTTTTTTTTTACTTCTAATTAATCGGTAGGTTGTTAGGCTGGCATGGTGAGTACAGGATTTTAGCAGAAAGGTTGTCAGATGGTCACTCAGACCATCAGGGAGGCAAAGCTGACTGTGCTGACAGAGATGGGTTGTTGACTAAAATGCAGTCCAAGATACAGTGCCGTTTAGAGGATTTGTCAGTCCTTGTAGATGTGATAAGTTGGGTGAACCTATATAGGTTAATATGTGATGCTGGGTTCTGAGAGGAACAGTTGAGCCAATCAACAGTGAAGTCACCAATCAGGATTGTTTCCTGTGGTAGGGAATCAGAGACCCAGTACAATATACTCTCTAGTGTGGGAATATTACTCCCATGTGGGATGTAACCACCTATGATGTTAATTTGTTTTTTGGGGTTGTGTCAATTTGGTGCAGATAAGCTTTGCACTGTCAAAGTTGGGGGATGCTTAATTGTCAACAGTCAACCAACAGGTGGTCTTTGAATAAGACAAACTCCTCCACCCCTTTTGGATAACCTGTCTTTACACAGAATGTTGTATCTGGGAGCTACACGTTCCTTGGTATTATTGCTGGGTTTAAGCCAAGTTTCTGTTAGTATTACAAAATCAGGTAAATAGTGGGAGAGTAAGGCAAGCAGGTCATGTACTTTGTTACCAATAAGTCTTGCATTAATATTGAGGAGGAGAAGGGAAGTGTAACGTTTGTGCTGTAATAGACCTGGGTTAACTGAGGTGGAGATCACTATATTTTGAAGGGGGTCTGGGCCAGGATTGGGGTGCATGTCCCCGGAGCAGTTTAATTGCTTGATAAGGTGTAAAATTAGCTTGGTAACTTTGTGTAGTAGTCTGGTGTGCTTTAGACAGTTGTGGGATAATGTAGTTAAAAGATGGATTTTATTATTATGGTAATTATGTGGCTGCTATGGAAGAGGTTTGGAGATATGGAAATGGAGTATTTTGGTGGGAAAATGAGGAGGTGTGCCTGGGAGGGGAATTGTAGCCTTGTACTGGTGTACCGTATGATGTGAGGGAGTAAAAAAGCACTAGCACTGAGCCACTGATTATATACACGGCTTCTTGGCTTAGGTGTTTATTAAGGTGGAGCATTTTATTTGATTATGTTGGTAATGGGAAGGGTGGTGTATGAATGTAGATAGTGGGGAGTAGGAGTAATGGTGGTTAAGATTAATAGATTTAGTTAGTGGAAGTGTTGGCTGTGATTGGCTGTAGGAATGTGGGTGGAGTCTGACATGTATAAATCTAATGAAGGTGGGGATGGGTGGGAATAGGGATAGAGTAGGGAAGCAGAGTGAGCCTGAGTGTAGCAAAGGGTGAATGGAGCGGGATGAGCCAGAACATGGCGCTAACTGCAACAAAAAAAATCAATTCTTGCAGTTATTCCAGGTCAGTATGCTACTTTCCTAGTACACTGGAGTCCGCAGACTTCTATAGGGTCTAATACAGTGCAAGAATCTAGACACAGCTTAGCTAGACCAAGGGGTAGATTTACTCATGTAGCTCTACCTACTGAGTTGGGTTTCAGCTGTGGGGGGGTCCTGTAGTATACTAACCTCTTACTTTACAGTACAGTAGTACAAACACCATTTAAGAGTGTACCAAAGAAATATAGGGGAATAACCTACACTACAGACTGTTCTGTTGCTAGTCAGGTACTGTATTTGTCCTAACTGAGATATAATATGGCAGTGGAGTGGGTTCCGGCTTCACGGTGCTTTTATGAAGCAGTCCAGGGAGAACCACTTCTGGGAGGCAGTGGACTTAGAGGTATATTTCAGTGGATTTAAACTACAGGCAATTCCGATGCTAGTCAGAAACTCTCCCAATTCAGAATTAACCCCCACATTATCAGATGGGTAGCCAACTGGCTCACCAACGGAACACATACTGTCAAAGTGGGTGACTTCACCTCTAGCAAAAGACCAGCAACAAGTGGCATAACACAGGGTTCTGTCCTGGGCCCCTTGCTGTTTTGAGTTTATTTCTCAGAAGTCCAGGCCTGTTGCTGACCAAGTTCACAGACTATTGCAAATTGTGAGTAATCACAGAGTCATCAACAATGTTAATATAATACAGACAGGGTTAATGCAGACAAATGACTGGTGCCAAAGCCACAGATTAATGGTAAATGCAAAAAAATGCATTATTATTCCCTTTGGGAAAACTGATGTCCCTGCTAATTGAATTACAGACAGCACCCCCCTAAGTGTAGACCCAGTAATACATGACCTGGGTACTCAGGTTAATGATAACCTGAAATTTGACCACAATCTTGTCTCCTGAACCTGACTGATTTCTTTGAATCAGTCTCCAGAGCTGTGGACGAGGGTAAGGTAGTCCACACAGCCTATCTGGACCTCGCCAAGTCCTTCGATACCATCCCCCACTCTGGAAACAAAGATACACTTACTAAGCTGGGCATTAGTCCCCACGTCTCTCGATGGGTTGCCAACTAGCTTACTGACAGAACCCACACTGTAGAAGTAGCAGACTTCAAACCCAACTCCAGACAAGTAGAGTACCTCAGGGTTTAGTTCTGGGACCGCTCTTGTTTGGCATCTACTTCTCTGAAGTACAGGCCAACACTAAGGGACTCTGGCTAACAAAGTTCGCAGATGACTGCAAACTGGGAGCCATTATTGAATCCCCAAATTATGTGGATATTCTACAAAAAGGCCTTACAGAAACAGATGCTTGGTGCCAGAGTTATGGGCTCAAACTCAATGCCAAGAAAAGTACAGTTATCCCCTTTGGGGAAAAAACACGCACCCCTGAATTACCACATAGGTGGCAGTACACTAAACACTGAAAGTGTGATAAGAGACTTAGGGACACAGGTGGACAGTGGTCTCACCTTCCATAACCACATCACCACAACAGTCAGGAAATCCTTCTTTGTGGCACACCTCATCACTAAGGGGTTTTCATCCAGAAAAAAGGAGGTCATTGTCCCACTGTACTCATCCCTCATTAGACCCATTATAGAATACAGCACCCCGTTTGGTATGTACCTCTCAAGACACCTGCAACAACTGGAAAGGCCACAGAAATACCTTATTAAATGAATCATAGGTCTAAAGCAGATGTTCTATGCTGACCATCTAAAAAAAAAACTCCAGCTATACTCTGTCGCATATCGTCTACTCAGAGGCGATCTCTGCCTAACATACAAGGCCGTGTCAAACCCAGAGCTGTTGGACATGTTACACTTAAAGAAATTCCAATCCCTCAGAGCCACACACTCCAAGGCTCTAAACCTTGTCATCACAATGAACAAAACATGCTAGAGGGATAGGTTCCTGACCCAGAGACTCCCCAGACTCTGGAATAGACTGCCCATACATGTCAAGCAAAGCACCTCTGTGGCACTCTTCAAACGGAACCTTTATGATTGGATGGGAGATAGGACATATATCCCAGGGATCACGTCAGTCGCCCTGCTACATAGGGGTCCAGGGAAGTAAATATTGTGGGAAGAAATAGTTAGGGAATTGTTATGGCTAGGCTTGTATAGGCCCTAGGGCCGATAGCCTAGTACGAACCTATGTATCCACAGTAGTTAGGAAATCCTATGTGGCACATCTTATAAGTAAAGCCATCACATCTAGGTCTAAAGAGGTTTTAATTCCATTATACTCGGCCCTCATCAGACCAGTAATTAAGTACAATGCTCCCTTTTTCATGTACCTCACCAGAATCCCGAAACAACTGTAGAGAAACCACAGAGATTTTTCACCAAGAAATTACAGGGTACACAAAACAAGTCTTGTGTGGAAAGACTGAAAGCCGTGTTACTGTATTCAGTCTCCTAAAAGTTGCTAAGGGATGACCAGTACCTGGCTTACAGGGCAGTCCCTGACCGCGTCTCTGATGGAAATGCTACACATTCATATATCAAACTACAGTACACTGAGCACATTCGGTGTTTAGTGTACTGCCACCTATGTGGTAATTCATGGATGCAGTGCACTTATCCATTTAGGTATGTTTTACTTTGAAATGGCCTTCCCCTCTGCCCCTGCAAAGCTGACTAGCAGCTGGTCAGATTTTCTGAGAGGCTTAGTCCTGTCAAAATAGAATCTAAGCTGTCTGTGCACATCTAGAGAATGCAGTATCCTTTTCCCCTTTATTTTGAGGATCTTACTCCAACATCAACGGGGCATGCAGGAGAGAGAGAGATACATCACCCACAGATTGCCACTTCTGTGGAACAAGCTTCCAATTCACGTGAAACAGACACCCTCCTTGACCTCTTTAAAAGCAACCTAAATCAATGGATGGGTGACTGTAAATTCACTCCTGAGGTGGCACAGATGTTCCTCCTGGACAGAGGAAGTCAGTATTCACCAACATAGACACTTACCTCTGGGAACTTCACTCACCTAACCACCCAACAGATGACTTTTCTGCTATATTCAGACTATATCTTACTCTGTTTCCCTCCATCATTTCAACACATCCTACATGACCAAGACTGCACTGCAATAACTGTGGAGGAAATAACTGAATTAAGGTGGGGATTTGAGGGTCACTTGGTCCACAGAACCAATGGAGTTCTAGATACTGTGAGGTGCATTTTAGAACTTTTTCCAACTTTTGAGCCAATGTTTGCATAACTAAAAGTCACAAGAAAGGAAAGAAATTCAAGTTTTCCCTTTCAAGGAAGAAAGACTGCATCCAAGGCTTAATGTTAAACACTGATTAAAATTGTAGTTCCAATAAAATAAGAAAACAACTGCTAACAAAGATACATAATCATATTTGGGAAAGTACAGTTGTGTACACTTACCATAAATGCTGATGTTCGAGTGCATTCACTGTTGCAGTCATCACATTTGGGTTATCTGCCTGCAGGTAGCCCTCAGCCGGCCTGAATACCAGAGTCTTGGGATTTCTGCATCAGATGCTGTCGCTTCTTCCATGACATCAGGTCATCAGGGGTATAAAACATGCAGCAGATGCCATTACATTAGTTTTTCTTGCCCCAGATGTCAGGTGCCTCCAAAATACAAAGTAATCATATGGTGGGGAACACCCCCAGCAAAAATCAAATACACATAGTATAAGATATGCCAAACCAAAAAGGAAAGTTGAAAGCAAAGACAATCAGGGGGCTGGAGGGAGGGTAACCAAGACTGCAACAATGAATACATTCTAACATCTACATTTATGGTAAGTGTATACAACTGTACTATTTTCTTTGTGTTTCACTGTTGCAGTCATCACATTTGGGTTGATTCCCAAAGCTAAGGAAGGGTGGAAGTACATTAAGAAGCATTAGGCCTGGCAATCAGGCCCTGTAAGACTTCTGTGGCAAATCCAACTCTGGATTTAGAAAAGATAGGCAAGTGGTAATGCTTGGTGAAAGTGTGCACCGAGCTCCAGGTTGCAACTTCCTGGATGTCCCTGGTAGGGACTCCTCTGAGAAATGCAGTAGAGGTAGATTTAGCCCTAGTGGAATGTGTTCTCATCCCCTGTGGGGTATGTTTTCCATGGTGCTTACAGCAGAAATGGATGCAGTGTGCTATCCATTTAGGTATGGTTTGCTTTGAAATGGCCTTCCCCTCTGTCCCTGCAGCAAAGCTGACTAGCAGCTGGTCAGATTTTCTGAGAGGCTTAGTCCTGTCCAAATAGAATCTATGCTGTCTTTGCACGTCTAGAGAATGCAGTATCCTTTCCCCTTAGGATTAGGGGAAAAAAGTAGGCAAATGAATGGACTGGTTTAAAGCCACACTAAACACCACCTTGGGCATAAAAGATGGGTTAGTCCTGAGGAAATCCTGTCTGCATGGAAGATAATGAAGGGTTCCACTGCCATAACAGCCTGCAGTTCAGACACTTCTTGCTGAAGTGATGGCTAGAAGTAAAGCGGTTTTCCATGACAGGAATTTCAAACTCTGCTGTAGCAGCTGGTTCAAAGGGGGGAAGTGTAAGTTTTGGTCCCACACTGGAGTGGGAGCTCTCCTGGGAGGGTCTTAAATTTTTGGCCCATCTAAGGAACTGTTTTACCAGAGGATGAGAGAAGAGGGGTGGCTCAGTATTATAATGAGCTGAGATGGCAGAGGCATGAATCTTAATTGAAGAGAAGGATAGGCCCCTGTGGAGCATTTCTGTTAAGTAATCTAGTATATGAGGTAAGCTGGGAACAGTTGTGGCCATCCCTTGAGACTGGCTCCAGAAACAGTATCTTTTCCACTTTTCTGAATAGGATTTTCTAGTACTAGGCTTCCTTGCCTCAAGAATGACATCCAGCACCTGCTTACTGAGGGTTGCTAGAGGTGAGTTCACGGGATTAAGCCAGGTTGCAAGGTTCAGGGCCTGAAGCTGAGGGTGCAGAATTTGGCCCTCCTGCTGGGACAGCAGGGAAGGGGTCTGAGGCAGGTGCCATGGTTGTAGCACTGTCAGACGGCGCAAAAGAGGATACCAGTGCTGGTGCGGCCAGTCTGGTGTAATCAGGATTGTCCTTGGCTTGTCCTGTTTGATCTTTAGTAGAACCTTCGAGAGGAGAGGCAGAGCGGGAAAGGCAAAGACTGAGAGGCTTTCCCAGGAAAAGGACAGGGCATCCACTTTCCAAGCTTGGCTGTGGGGAGTTCTGGTGCAGTATTTGTTCAATTGATAGTTCTGAGGGGAAGCAAACAGGTCCGCCTCTGGTGTCCCCCATCTGTTCCCCAAAAGTTTGAATATTTTGGGTTCCAGCTTCCATTAGTGTGGGTCCATGAGATTTCTGTTTAAGTCATCTGCCAGTGAATTTAGTTTGCCTGACAGGAACTGAGCTTGAAGGTGCACTTGGTTGCTCAAGGCTATGTTCCACAGAGCCATGGCTAGTCTGCAGAGTGGGTAGGAATGTGCCCCCCCAGCTTGTTTATGCACCACATAACTGTGGTGCTGTCTGTCTTTACCAATAGTTGTCCTGGAAGAATAACTCCTTTGAAGGCTGTCAGAGCATTCTGTACAGCTAACATTTCTTTTTGATTGATATGCAGGTGCATCTGCTTTGGGTTCCATTTGCCCTGAATGCACTGCCCTGCCATGTGAGCCCCAAATGCACAGTCTGATGCGTCTGTTAGGGTTTGGGCGGCAGGGGATAGTGTGAAAGAGAGTCCCTTGTTGTGGTTGCAGGCCTCTGCCCATCAAAGGAACTCTGCCCTTAGACACGGAATGATAGGAATTATTGTTTCCAGGTCCTGAGAATGTTGACACCACAGGCTTTTTAGATACCAATGAAGTTTCCTCGTATGCAGTCTTGCATATGGAATTAACAGAATGCAAGAGGCCATGAACCCCAGAGCTTGCAGTATTTTCCTTGCAGATAGCTGGGTTTTGGTGGCCAGTAGGTTGAAGTAAGTTGTCAAATAAATTTGTTTCTCTGGAGTAGGGAATGCCATCTAGGAAGTTGTGTTCAAGGTTGCTCCCAGGAATACCATCTGTTGGCAGGGTAATAGGTGTGATTTATTTTTGATGATGGTGTACCCCAGTGAAGTTAGAAGTCTCTTTACAAATGCCAGGTGCTGTAGTAACAAGTCCTGACTTTCCGCCTGAATCAGGCAATTGTCCAAGTATGGGTAAATCTGAATACTTCTTTGCCTGCAAAAAGCAATGGCTGGAGCTAGACACTTTGAGAAATCCGTGGGCGCAGTAGATCAGCCAAAGGGAAGTGCAGAGACCTGATAGTGTATAGATCCTGCCATGAAGCCAAGGTATTTCCTGCAAGATTCCCTTATGCGGATGTGCAGGTAAGCCTCTTTAATTCTAGGGTTGCCAGCCAAGCATCCTTGGCTAGAATAGGAAGCAGCTGTTGGAGAGTTAGCATTTTGAATTTTGGAACCACCAGAAAGGTGTCGAGAATAGATAAATCCAGGATAGGATGCCAGGAGTTTTCTTTTCTGGGAACCAGGAACAGTCTCGAATAAAAGCCTTGTCCTCTTTGTTCTGCTGGGATAGGTTGAATAGCCTTAATGCTGAGGAGAGAAAGTAGTTGCTTTTGGGCCTCCACCCACTGGTTTAGAGGAGATCTGGCCATCCACTTAGGGTTGGAAGTGAGTGGAAGTGGAATCTGTATCCTAGGGAAACAATGTTTAAAACCAATTTGTGCTGAGTAATGTATTCCCAGTTTTTTGCATGCAGGGAGAGTTTTTCTCCTAAAGGTGCAAGTACTTGAGCAAGGCTTGGGGGAGTTAAGGATACGTCATTGTGCAAGTTTACCATAGGGGGTGGCTTACTACTCCCTGTTTTGGACATGGGAGCACCCCACTGCTTAGATCTGTGCATAACCTGAGAGTGAAGTCCTGGGGGGGGGGGTCTGCTGCCCCTGGGCTTGGACTGAGAAGGCTTGGAAGGGACTGGAAAGGACCAGTTCTTTGAAGACCAATTACTGAATCTAGGTGGCTGCACTTGTAAGAAATCTTAAACAGTTTGCATAGATTTAGCTTTCTCCTCCATTTGAGAACTACTTCTACTTTACTGCCAAATAGGCGCTCTTGGTTTAAGGGTGCATCCAGTAATTTTGCTTTGACATGATCCGGCAAGTTTTGTCCTTAAGCCACGCATGCCTTCTAAGAACAGACCCAGTGACAGCAGCCCTACAAGATGCTTCTAAAGCATCAAAACCACAATGCAAAGTATGTTTACCAACTTGGTCAGCAGAATGCATTAACTCTTCTAAATCTTTGTGTTCTGCAGAGTCAGGAATCAACATCATTTTCTGTTTAATTAGCCCCATAATATGCTGCTGATACATTAACATATGTAACTGGCAATTTAAAGCCCTAATGGCCAGAGTAGCAGAGGTGTATACCTTCTTATACCATCTGTGTAAAGCCCTAGAATCCCTGTCATAAGGGGTAGGATTCTTGGCAGTAGTAGCCTTAATACCTTTTGGTCCTTGGGAAATGGTTTCTGAATCTGCAGTAGGATTCTTGAAAAGGAATTTGAGAGAGTCAGGTACTCTATAGTACCTGTCAGGTTTCCTGGGAGCTGGAGGCAAAGTATCCAGGGTAAGGCTGGATCCCAAGAAAACATCTACAATCTCCAGATCAGGAGGGATTGCTAGAGGCCTGTGCTGAGGCAGGTTTAAAAATTCCCAGAGTCTCTTTCTGGACTGAGAGCAGTCCTGGCTTTCCCAGTGGAAATGCTCCCTAAGGGTATGCAGGGTTTTACCAAAAGAAAAATCTTCTGGAGGGGAAGCAGAGGGAATGGAATCCTCTGCATCAGAATCCTCATAGGTAGATAAGGGTATGTCCTGGTAGTCAGAAGGAACAGAGATATCAGATTCCTGATCAGAAGAATCAGAAGGAAAATCAGTTCTAGGTCTCTGAGGGGGAAGGCTGGCTTCCCCTAAATAAGGAAATAAGGTCTTCAGCCATTCTAATAATTTGTTTTTGAGGCCTGTGGGCCTAAGAATGCGCTTTGGTTGTCGGTTTCCTAGGCGTAGTGTGAACTTTAGGGCCTGAGAAATTCAGTATTTTTGGCTTGAAACGAAGTTGTCGGTTTAATATGAAAATCGGTAGGCCTGAATACACCCTCAGAAGCCGATGCCTGCAGAGTGACTCCAGACCCATCCAAGGTAGAGACATCCGCAGGTTCCATAGTCGAAGAAGCATCTCGCGGCATATCAGACTCCGAATGGGTCTCAGTAGAGGCCTGCGAATCTGTAGAAGCGGGTATCAGGGGCTGCGAAAGCACCTCACTGAGTACCGGCGGACTGGCGACTAGCTTAACGGTAGCGTCGGCGGCAGTTTTGGACTTATGCGGTCAGTCTCTGTCTTGATCCTTACGTTTTTTCAGAAGATCTGTAGTCTGATGGCTTACCAACGCCATTTCAGAGTATGGAGATCGAGAGCGAAAGCATTTCGTTTGAAAAACTGCCCGACGACGGATAGTTTGGGTGTTGAACAAGGCAAAAACCGACAGCGAGAGATGTCGTGGTCTTGGCCTAAACAGGTGACGCAGTAAGAATGAAAATCTCTATGAGCTTTGCTTTCCACAGGCAAGACAATTAACTTTTTCTGACATCGGTTAGAGCAAGAAAAAAGGATCCTCAATGGGGTACTTTTCTTTTAGAAGACTTCAGGTCTGAAACTCGAAAACAAAAGTGTCAGGAGTCAGCCGACCAGCACTTGCGAACTGCTTTTGCTTCGGGCACTGCACGGCAAGAAAGACTAATGTAATGGTATCGGCTGCATGTTTACACCCCTGACATCATGGAAGAAGCGACAGCATCCGATGCAGAAATCTCAAGACTTTGGTATTCAGGCCGGCTGAGGGCGACCTGCAGGCAGTTATAACCCATATGTGATGACTGCAACAGTGAAACATGAAGAACATCAGTGCTAGCCCCACCCCCGACAAAATAAAATGATAGTAACCTTTTGTGTACTGCTAAGGTATTGGATTGAAAGAACAAAAAGTCATAGAAAAGTGCTCTCATACAACTAGACAAGAAGCTAAGAGGTCTAACCCAAGTCCAACACTGCCAACTACAGAACAGCCTTGGAGGCCATGGGCAATCATAAGGCCTTATTCAACAATATCTAGAACCTTAAGGGGGACACACAACAGTGTGCTGAACTGGCGGTGAATGGTACACCTTCACTGGTAAGGATGGCACAGCAAATCTACTGACAAATTAAATTCAAACTTCACCCACCCACTTCCTCCAGCTCCACCAGGTGAAATCCTCTCCAACATACTTCCCCCAGCTATCAGCAGGGACCAGGTGCTGGTAGCACTCACTAAAGCCAAGAACATCGCCTCCTTTGGTCCAACCAATATCCCTGGTTGACTCCTGAACAGTCTAAAACAAGAAGTTATGTACTCACCATAACGTTCGATGTATGTAGTCCATCTCACCTCACATTCTTACCCATGGGTGGTTCAGAGCCGAATATCCGCTCCGACTCGGCCTATTTTACCAACTCAAAAGTCTCTGATTGGCTGGGCTAAGACGGTATCCCATGGTACACTGATTCACATCCCCAGATCTAGTTTTCTGATAACAACCCAGTTACTGCATACATAGCACACATCCATACAAACAAATTTATTCAAAGGACTCTGCAGGATAAAATCTAACTTCCAAATCCTCCAGGCAAGGGGAAGGCGGGAGGGTAAGTAAGAATGTGAGGCGAGACGGACTACATACATCGAACGTTATGGTGAGTACATAACTTCTTGATGTTATGTAGTCCTATCTCGCCTACATTCTTACCTATGGGATAGCGTCCCTAGCACCTACAACCTGGGTGGCTCATAGGAAAATACTCCTGAGAACTGTGGAGCCAAATGAAGATCTGCCCCTGGAAAGCACGTCCAATTTGTAATGAGAGACAAAGGTGTGAGGAGAAGCCCAAGTGGCCGCAGCACATACATCATCCATCGACAATCTAGCTTGATAGGCTGTGGATGTGGAAACCGCTGTTGTGGAGTGGGCTTTAGGTGAAAAAGGCAAATTTTTACCTGCTGTGTGATAGATGAAGGAAATACAGCTGGCTATCCATCTAGAGAGTGTGACCTTGGATACCGGAGAACCAGACCGGTTTTCCAAGGAGACAGAGTTGGTCAGATTTTTGGATATCTTTCGTCCGGTGGAGATGGAAGCGTAACTGTCTATGTACATCCAATTGGTGAAATCTGAATTCTGCCTTGTTGGAAAAATTGGGGAAGAAAACTGGCAGCTCAATAGACTGATTTATATTATACACAGAAGCCACTTTGGGAAGGATTGACGGGTTTGGTCTAAGAGAAACTCTATCTTTATGGAAGATCAAATATGGGGGTTTGATGGAGAGGGCTTGAATTTCGGAGACCCGCCTCGCTGAAGTGATTGCTGTTAAAAATGCTGTTTTAAATGTGAGAAATTTTAACTTGCAGGTAGCTGCAGGCTTGAAAGGTGGAAGATTGAGGGCTTGAAGAACAAAATTGAGGTCCCAAGGCATAACAGGTTGGGATACTGGGGGACGAAGCAATAGGGTACCTTTAAAGAATGCTTTAAAAAGTCTGTGTGCCATAAGGCTAGGCTCATTGGCCACGTGGAAGTTTGATATAGCCGCCAGCTGAACTTTGATGGTGGCTGATGCGGACCCCTGATAGAACAGTATAGACAAAAATTCCAAAATGGAATCAATTGGAGCCGTGTAGGGATCAATGCCTCTAGAATGAGTCCAGATAGAGAACCTTTTCCATTTGCTAAAGTAGATTTTTCTAGTGGATGGTTTATGAGAGGATGACAATATATGGACTTCCGGCAAAAAATTATGACATCTGACTAACGATGGAAGTGGAGTAGCCAGGCGGTCAGCCGTAGTGTCCGCAGAGAGGGGTGGAACTGTCCCGACATGTGCATCAGTAGACCTGGAAGGGGTTCCAGAATCCAAGGAGTATCCACAATGTAAGGTTGAAGGAAGGGGGACCATACTTGACGAGGCCAGTGTGGGGCAATCAGAATCATCCTGCTTCCCAAGGATTGCGCTTTCTGAATCACCCTTGAGAGAAGGGGAAACGGAGGGAAAGCATAAAGCAGACCGGAGGGCCAATTGTAAGCTAGAGCATCCCTGGGTGATTCCCCGGTGGGGGGGATCAGCGAGAAGTAGTTGCTGCATTTCGCATTGAGATTGCTAGCAAAAAGGTCACAGCAAGGTTGACCCCATCTGCTGAAGATTCGCTCTGCAACCAGGCGATTCAGGGACCACTCATAGGGCATAAGAATCACCCTGCTTAGCTTGTCCGCTATTACATTGGTCTTCCTCGGGATGTGTGTTGCCACCAGAAACCGTTGGGAAGCTATTGCCCAATGCCACACGCGCATGGCCTCCCTGCATAGTGGGGAAGATCGGGTTCATCCTTACTTGTTGAGATACCACACTATTGACATGTTGTCTGAGTGTATCGCAATGGTCCCTAGAGGGAGAAAGTACAGTTTTGTACCTACCATAAATGTAGATGTTCGAAGATCCACATTGCTGCAGTCCTTACATATGGGTAGTCCGCTGTCCTCGGTCGGCCCGAATACTAAATAGGCTGACGGCGGTCGTCAAGGCGCTTAAAACTGACATCAGGACGTCAGGGTACAAAAGCGCATGACCGACGTCATATCCTCAGTCTTTTCTTGCCCCAGATGTCAGAAGGCCCTAAAAAGAAAGGCCAACACCAAAAGACAGCAAAAAACCAACCACCCCTGCACTAATCCTATTTACAATATTTACAATATTCACAACCCAAACCACACACCGCCTCTAACTACAGAGGGGAAGGAGGTAAATTGATGGACTGCAGCAATGTGGATCTTGAACATCTACATTTATGGTAGGTACAAAACTGTACGATGTTCTTCATCTCACATTGCTGCAGTCCTTACATATGGGTAGAATCCCAAAGCAGAGGTAAGGGAGGATGGCAAGACTATAAAGCATTAGGAGCTGCCAAAATGCCCTGTAAAATTGCAGTGGCAAACCAGCCCTAGATTTAGAGTAAAGTGGAAGGTGGTAATGCTTAGAGAAAGTATGCACTGAACTCCAAGTAGCTGCCTCCAAAATATCTTTAGTTGCCACCCCACTTACATAAGCTGTAGAAGTGGCAGTAGCCCTAGTGGAATGAGGCCTAATCCCAGCTGGAATCTCCTTACCATGATGGGAATAACAGAAAGCAATACAAAACCCAATCCACTTAGAAATAGTTTGTTTTGAAACAGGCTTGCCCTGAGAACCCAAAGCAAATGAAACAAATAACTGCTGAGACTGCCTGAACCCTTTAGTTCTGCTCAAATAATATCGCAACTGCCTGTGTATATCCAAAGTGTGCAAAATCTTTTCCTTTATTTTGGGGGTTTGCATAAAAGTAGGCAAATGAATAGTTTGGTTTAAAGCCACACTAGAAACCACTTTAGGCATAAAGGAAGGATGGAAAATTAAAGGCTCAACCAAAACCCTTTCTTGCAGAGGTAATGGCCAACAAAAAGCAGTCTTCCATGATAAATATTTCAAAGTTTCTCCAACACAAAATTGAGATCCCAAGCAGGAGTAGGTCTTATATTCTTTGCTCTAAGGAATTGCTTAAACAAAGGATGAGAAAACAATGGTGGGTCACAGTCATAGTGAGCAGAAATTGCTGCAGCATGAACCTTAATAGAGGAGAAGGACAAACCTTTGTCCAGTAACTCAGGAAGATATTGAAGAGCCACTTAAATTAGGCTTAGAAACATCAAATTCCTGCTGTACTCCAAAATAAAAATCTCCTCCATTTTATCTTCATTACACTTTCCTTGTACTAGGCCCTGGCCTCCCAAAAAAACAAAAAAAAAACTGTGTGGAGCTAGACCTCTCAGGGTTTAAAACAGAATATGCCAGGCTGTTAGATGTAGAGAGTGAAGTTTGACATTGAGTAAATGACTGTTCTCCTGAGACAGCAGGTGTGGAATCAAGGCAAAGGCCATGGAGGCTCCCATACCAGACTTGAGGCCAATCTGGAGCTATTAAAATCATCTTTGGCTTGTCCTGTCTGACCTTCAGGAGTACCTTTGGGAGGAGGCAGAGGTGGAAAGGCATACACATGAAGATCCACTTTCCAAGCTGTGGGATGAAACCTTTGTTTAGTGGAAAGCGAACAGATCTAAGTCTGCCGTTCCCCATAACACTGTCAATTTCTGAAATACATGAGGATCCAATTTCCACCCGTGGGGATCCATAATTTGTCTGCTCAACACATCTGCTAAGGAGTTCTGTGCTCGCTGTAAACTGAGAGCAGTCTCCCACAAAATCATTGCTTGTCTGCATAGAGGATAAGAATGCGTCCCCTTGCTTGTTGATGTACCTCATGACAGTTGTGTTGTCTGTTAGAACCAACACCTGCCCTGGAAGAAGTAAATCCTTGAAAGCTATTAATGCAAATTGGACTGCTAACATCTCCTTCAAGTTGATATGCAGATGTTGAAGTCGTCTTGTACCCACTTTCCATTTAGATGAGCTCCCCAAGCTTTGTCTGAGGCATCTGTCAGAATCTGACTGGCCTCTGGCCGGGTCACAGAGAGTCCCTTGTTTAGGTGACATTCCTGAGCCCACCACAAAAATTCCTTTTGAATGCAAGGTATTATCTGAATGACAGTGTCCATATCTTGGCAGTGCTGTGTCCATACGCTTTTGAGATGCCATTGTAGGTTCCTCATATGCAGTTTGGCATTGGGAAGCACCAGAATACAAGATGCCATGAACCCCAAGGCTTGAAGGACTGTCCTTGCAGTCAGCCTGGACTGATGAGACAATTGATGGAAGTAAAGAGAAAGATCCTTTTGTTTGTCCGGGGTCAAAAGGCCATCTGGGATGCTGTATTCAGTCTCACACCCCAAGAAAGTGTCCTCCTCAGAGGTACTAGATTGGATTTTTTCGTTCACAGAATACCCCAGGCATCTTAGCACTGCTATCACATACTGTAAATGATGAAGAAAGTTAGTCCTTTCCTGGGGCCGAATCAGGCAATCGTCCATAAGGATAGGATCTGTTTTCCTCTTAGCCTGAAGAAAGCCTCACTGGAGCCAGAACCCGTGAACACTCTGGGCGCAGTAGATAAGCAAAAGGGCAATGCAGAGAACTGATAATGAGAAGTCCCAGCCGCAGATACTTTCTGCAACTGAGCCTGATAGGAACATGAAGGTAAGCCTCCTTGAGATCCAGAGTCACCATCCAGTGATCTTTGCCCAGCAGAGGTAAAAGCTGTTGAACTTGGGAATGTCCAGAAATGTGTTGAGGATAGATAAATCCAAGATTGGTCAGAGGGGGTGTATAGTCTATTATTTGAAGTAGCAGAGAAATTTGTTTGTGAGCCTCTAGTCTTTGCTGAGGAGAGCGTCCGGCATGCCTTTGAAAGGAGGCAAGGTATGGAAATAAAACTTGTAACCTCGGTGTATGATATCCAATACCCATTTGTCTTGGGTAATCAATTCCATTTTTTCCTTGAGTGCCAAACCTTCCTCCCAAAGGAGCTGCCAGGCAAGAAGGATCTGGCAGCTGAATAGACTGAGAATCATAAGAAGGGGATCGTCCACCCCTTAGCAGGCCAATTCCTACTAAACTTTGGAGGCTGTACTTGCAAAAATCTTTAACAGCCTGCATGGACTTAGCCTTGTCTTCCATTTTCTTCAAGACTGACTCCACAGGTGAACCAAACAACACATCAGACTGTAAAGGAGCATCCAAAATCCTTGTCTTAACATGGTCAGATAAATTCTGATCCTCTCAGCCATGTGCCCTGCGAAGAACTGAACCAGTGGCAGCCACCCTAGATGAGGCCTGTACAGCATCAAAACCACATTGTAAAGAATGCTTACCCACCTGCTCTGAAACATGCACCAAATCTTGTAATTCTTTACACTCAATGCCTTCCGCCAGAGCATCCACCTTAGACTTCAATTGAGAAAGAAGATAGTTTTGATATTTCAACATATGAAACTGGCAATTCAAAGCCCTCATAACTAGGGTAGAAGAAGTATAGACTTTCTTTCCCCATCTATCCAAAGCTCTGGCCTCTTTATCTGGAGGAACCGGATTTTTACAACAGAGGCCTTGACACCCTTAGGTCCCTGACTAACAGTTTCTGGGTCCCCTAGGACTCTTATAAAGATATTTATGAGCCTCAGGCACCCTGTAATACCTATCCGGTTTAACAGGAGCAGGAGGCAGAGAATCAGGATTAAGTGAAGCCTCTGCAAACACATCTTCCACAACAGCCAGAACAGGAGGTATAGCCAAGGGCCTATGCTGGGGTAAATGCAAAAATTCCCTAAGCCTTTTCCTGGAATCAGAGAAGTCCTGACCTTCCCACTTAAAATGTTCCCTCATGGAATGAAGAGTCTCTGAAAAAGAAAAATCCTCTGGAGGAGAAGCAGAAGGAGTCGAATCATCTGCATCAGAATAAGGAGAGTACTCCTGCAAGTCTTCAGCCAAAGACTCAGAAACATCCGAAGCCTGCTCAAAACTCCCCAACTCTGGCTCCACCCTAGGCCTCTTATCAGGAGGGGGCAAAGAATCTCTAATCAGAGTAATCAAATCTTCTGCCATTTTAAGCATGTGCTTCTTGGGCACAGACCCTGCTGCACTAGGAGTGACACCAACAGAAGCTAAACCTGGCCTGCCTCTGGGAGAAGCCTTGGAAACAGAAGGAGAGGGCCTAACCACCCTAGGAAGGGAGGAGTACAGTAACTTGGGAAGCCCTTCAGCCTGACCAGCCTCCTGAGAGGCCACATCCTGCAATATCAAAGTCTCCCCTGGGACTCCAGAGAAGCCTCCGTCGGAACCACGGTTCCACTGACCTCTAAGAACCGGCGGGCGACGACTCTTCTTGCCTGGGTTTAACTGCTTTGTCTTTGGCTTTCTTCTGAAAGCCGGAGGAGATCCGGCGGCATATTATAATTGCGCGCTTCCGAAGACCAGCCTAGCACAATCTTCCGCTTAATAGTGCGGCTTATTGAACCTAGCACAAAAGCGACACCCAACAACGTTGTGCTCAGGCCCCAAACAAGGAATACACAAAGAATGATAATCCCTATGTATCTGTTTCCCACAAAATACAGTTATTCACTTTTCTGACATCCGTAAAACACTGAGGCAAGAAAAACCAAAATATCCCAACGGGTACTTAGCCAACTTTGATTCGGTCTGAAACTCCGAACGAAAAATTTCAGAACCGAACGACACTTGCAACGCTGCTTCTGCATCGGACCATGCGGCAAAAAGACTGAGGATATGGGGTCATGCGCTTTTGTACCCTGGCGTCCTGATGTCAGTTTTAGCGCCTTGACCGACGTCAGCCTTATACTTTGGTATTCGGGCCGACCGAGGACAGCGGACTACCCATATGTAAGGACTGCAGCAATGTGAGATGAAGAACATCTTCTTGAAGTGCTTGCAATGCAAGAAGCACTGCTCTCCTCTCCAGGACGTTTATGTGCAAATGTATCTCCTGCCATTTGCCTTGGACCATCCTGCCAAGATAATGCCCCCCCCCCCCATCTGGGAGGCATCCGTGGTCACCGTGGCAACAGGGATGGGTGGAACAAAGGGGTTCCTCCGTTCAAGTTGTTGGTGCACAGCCACCAACGGAGGTCCTGCTTGCATCTGTCTGTCATTAGGATTGGATGGGATAGCGGAAGTCTTTGGAGAGACCATTGGACAAAGAGAAGCCATTGAAGAAGTCTTGTGTAATCTCGCTAGTGGAACCAACATGATAGTAGCTGCCATGGTCCCTAGGAGTTGAAGAATCAGTCTTGCCTTCGCATGTCTCAGAGGCATCAGCGTGAGAATTTGTTGTTGCAACCCTGTGATTCTATCTTGTGGTAAGAACGCTCGCACTTGAATGGTGTCCAACTCTGCTCCTATAAAGGTGACATGCTGTAAGGGCAACAAGGCAGATTTTTTCCAGTTTGTCGTGATGCCTAATTGGTGACACAGACTGATGGTAGCATCCCTGGTCTGAATTAGTTGATGCCTGGTGGGGGCGGTGAGGAGCCAGTCGTCCAGGTACAGAAACACCTGGAATCCTTGACGTCTCAAGTGAGCCGTCACCACTGCCATACACTTGGTGAACACCCTGGGGGCTTTGGTGAGACCAAAGGGCAGGGCTCGAAACTGGAAGTGTCTGGCTCCCAGCCGAAAGTGTAGATGACACCTGGATGCCCTGTCCATTTTGACATGGTAGTAAGCATCCTTCAGGTCGATGGAGCACATCCATACTTCCTCTCCCAACAATGGGAGAATAGATTGTAGAGTGACCACACAGAATTTGGACTTGTGTACGTAATTGTTGAGTTGACTGAGATCTAGTATGGGTCTCAGGTCCCCTGTTCTTTTCGGCACCAAAAAGAATCTTGAGTAAGTCCCTAATCCGATTTGGTCTAAGGGGACTGGTTGGATGGCTCCTTTTTCTAGCAGCTGAGTTATCTCTGAGGCTGCTTGATCCCTTTGACTGGGTGGAACGTCCGGGATTTTTCTTATGGGAGGGGGTACTGAAGAGAATGGATTGATGTAACCTCCGGAAATTATCTTTAATACCCATCGGTCCTGGATGATGTTTTCCCAAGCTTCCGGATACAAGGAAATTCGACCCCCGACTGGCTCCGGATAAGCACAGTTAGGCACACCATCAGGAATGACGGTATGGGGAGCCATGGAAGGAGTTGCGGTCTCCGGAATTGCGGGGGCCCCCTCTGCCTCTGGGGTGACGTCTCCCTGAATAACTCCTCCCTCCCCTGCCTCAGGAGGGGGTTTCACCTTGTGCGGCAGGAAAAAACCTTTTGATTTCTTGAACCACATCTTTCCCCCTCGCTGGGCCTTGGGATAAGGCCTAGACGGAAGGGAAAAACGGACCCCTACGGCAGACAGGGTCTTTCCCTCTTGCTCGCACCTGGTGAGGGTGTCTTTCACTTTGGTCCCAAACAAGGAGGAACCATCAAAAGGGGCATTAGTGAAGGAAGACTTGAAGGCCTCCGCGAAGTGACACAGGCGCAGCCAGGCTTGCCTTCTAAGGGCTACCCCTGAAATGGCTGCCCTACTTGCTCCCTCGGCCTCATATGAAATGAGTCGCATGGATGAGTTTGCGATGGAGTTGAGGGTAGAAACCTGTGCGTTAACTGTCTGAGCCACAGCTTCAGGTATGTTACCCGCAAGAGTATCTCCCAACTTCTTAAGGAGATCTCTCTGGAGCAGAGTGAAATGAGAAGTAATTCAGCGACCTTAAGGTGAAGGTGGCTGAAGACAAGGTACACTTCCCGTACTGGTCCATAGTCCTAGAGTCCTTGTTAAGAGGATGGCCTGATGAGTAAGACTCTGCAACTTACTTCTGGGTGGCTGCCTCCACCACCATGGCATCTACCGGGACTCCCTTTGACAGAAATTCTTTTCCCTGAGGGGCGGAGAGAAATTTGTTGGGGCGCCTAGGTACTAGCTCCACAGAATCAGGGTTTTCTCACACCCTTCAACAAATAAGGTCAAGAAGTTCATCGAAGGGTGGAGACACCCAGGAGGCGTAAGGTTGAGCGCCAAAAGACTTAAGGAATACTGACTCCTGCTCGGAAGGGATTTTGGAAGGCCAGTCTCCTCTGTTTCAGTATCTCCAGGATATCGGAGAAGGAAACATCATCAGAGGAAGACTTGGGGGATCCTTCCGATTCCTCGAGGTCAGTATCGGAAGTGAGAGACTCGTCCTGGGAGTCTATGTGCTTCCTCTTGCACAATTTCTTTCTGGGATGTTCCTCAGGCACAGGCTCTGAGGGACCTTCAGAAAGTGGGGGACCGCTCGTAAGGGTATCCTTAGGGTCTGGTGCTCTACTGTCCAAGGATAGGCGAGTGTCAGAAGCTCTCGCCGGAGTGGTAGGGGATGGAATGACCGACCCGAGTGAAGTAGCAGACGACCTGGCCAGTGCACTCCGCATGGCCTCAAAGGTGCCCCCCCCCCCCCCGAGTCAGAGGACCGACCGGCCTCCAAGGCCACGACCGGATTCCCCCAAGTCAATGCACCGAGTGGAAGGCTCGGAACCGAAAGATGTCCCTAAGTATCCCCTTCGGGCCCGACTGAGGAGACCCGAGTCTCGAACCCTGTGGACGGAACCGACATGGTCAGGGCCGAGGTCGGCACCGTTAAACCCAAGCGGGTATCGGAGCCGGCGCAAGAACATGCCGGCTCCGACAACAAGGATGTGCTCGGAGGAGGTATCATTGAAACAACCATAGGAATCGGCTCCGGAGCAGACTGGGTCTGAGCCGAAAACAATTTAGCCAACACCGGCAACTGCAGAAGCCTCTGCACCACCCTATCCACATCCAAATCAGAAAGCCTGGAGGATTTGGAAGAGATGGATGGAGACTGAGATCTCTTATCTGGTGAACCATGCCTCACACTAGGCGACTGGCTCAGAATAGGTTCGAGAATGATCGGAGAGGACGCTGAATCACTTAACACAGATACCTCCTGCGGCCCCGAAGACAGTGGAGCCGAGGAAGCAGTATCCAATATAGTAACCTTCTCCGGAGGCTCCGAAGATGCAGATGGAGCTGGAGACCTTTTCTTGGACTTGGAGGTCTTAGATTTAGACTGAGAGTTGGAAGCCGAATCTATAGCCTCCTCAAAAGATGGTTTTAAGCAGTCCCTTTAAAATTAATTTGTTTTTCCTCTCTTGGAGCACCCTAGGACTGAAGGCGTGGCAAAAGCTACACGACTTCTGTAAATGGATGGCTCCAAGACAGCAGACACAGAGAGTGTCCATCTGTGATTGACATTTTATATCCGCACTTTGAACACTTTTTAAAGCCAGAAGGTTTATGTTCTTTCTGATCTTTAGACATATCTTGAAAGGGTTAACAAACTTCCAAAACGGGCAGCAAAGCACACAGCGTTCACTACAGTTAACAACTTCCAAACAGGCAGGAAGCCCACAATGTAGACTAGCAAACAGTACCACAGAGAAAGAGCGAAGCTCTAAACAAACTGGCAACAAGGACACAGAGAGAGAACCTCTAACTTAAATGGTTCTAAGACAATACAATAAGAAGCACACAAACAACTCAACTAAGGGAGGACTAGGTCCCTCTAACTAAAACGGGCCTAGCCCATGGGAACAGTTAGGGATACCACAAAAACACCAGAAAACACACAAACACAGCGACAGCAGCAAAAATTAGCTATTAAAATAGCTTTTGAGTGTAAAGCAACCAATTTCTCAAGAGAAATAAGTCAAAAAGAGGTACTTAGCCACAGCCAAGCGAGACCACATCCGAGCTCTACAAGCGGCAAACGTGATCTGGGGATGCGAAGCAGTGTACCATGGGATACCCTCTTAGCCCAGCCAATCAGAGACTTTTGAGCTAGTAAAATAGGCAGAGACGGAGCCGATATTCGGCTCCGAACCCATGGGTAAGAATGTAGGTGAGATAGGACTACATAACATCTTGACTTATCAGGATCACGAGGCAGTCTTCAATTGCTGCCTTGAAACAAGGTACATTCCCATATGGACATTTCAGTTCAAATGTACATCAGCCCCTTAGTAGAAAAGCACACAAATCATTTTTTCATTGTAATTATGACACTTTTCTCCAGTGAAGCTGTACCCAGATGTCTAGTTATTTTTAATATAGTGAAGCACAGTATCCCCGGACATTTAACAAAGTGCTCATAACTGGCTTTTAATAGCAGTGGTGCGGTGTGACAGTCTACACTGTTGCACTATATAAGCCTCTAGACACAGTTAAGGTAGCCAGTAGTATAGAGGTCCACTCACACCACACACACACTAATACTATAAAACTGTACTAGACTAGCATCAACACATTACCCAAGTAAATTGAAGAGCCAACAAACATAAAAGAGCTCCCCCCAACTAACTTCATATATCAACACTAAACTTGCCAAACAGCAGAAAATGTTCCATTTTTCTGTATACTCATCATCTCACTCAGCCAATTCAACATCAGTGTAAGCTGCTTACCAAAACTGTCAGACAAACTTTGTTAACCATAACTACTAGTAACAGGAAAGTATACCAGATCCTCAGTGGGTCATAATATTGAACACAGGACAACCAATTGAACAGACCAGATCCTCAGTGGGTCATAATATTGAACACAGGACAACCAATTGAACAGACTGGTTATGCTCTGGTTCACGATAAATATGCAGTAAACAATTTTAAGTTAAACACATTGCCCAAATAATTAATTGGTACACATTTCATTACTTAGCAACACATTCTGTAAAACACTTGCACTCACTGCATTACTCAGTTACTTTTCCAGTGATTTACTAGCAAACATAAACGCAACTAACAAAAGTCCATTACAACCAACAAAAAAACTAATTCCTTCAATTTTGGCAGTAATAACAGGATAAATATCAGCAAGTAAGTGTGACAGTATTCAGGTTTTGTACCAATGGCAATGGTAATCGTTTAAACCATTAGCAGCATACAGCAAAATGCTCTGTTCTTTTCCATTCACAGAAAATTACTAAAAAAGAGCAACGCCACAGAAAAACTACATATTAAATTATTTAATAGCATCACTATAAGCAAGATAACTGCAGATGAGTTGTAAAGGGGTGTGAGGAGCACAGTTAACTAAGGCAACAGGGCAACATTCCATGGTAAAGAAATTGTGACGTTCCCTCTCTAGGCCAGTAATTAAGGAACCTGAATCCTTATCACTAACACTGAAGAGAGAGAAGTTCACTTGGAAGAAAAATAGATACACACAGTACTTCCAGATGCAGCTCTCTGCAACAAGCACATTTTCCCTTAAGAGCACACAGGGAACACACTCAGGCCGGGGTCTGGATTTCCCTCAGTCTCCCCCCAGGTCCCCAGTAAGACTCCCCACTGGCATAGCTATAGAGTTGAGTCCTCAGCAGAGTATCCAAGCCAAGTCCTCCGGCACCCTCTCTGTGAAGCCAGTGCTTCTTGTCCCTGCTCCAAGCAGCTGGCAAACACACACACCTGGATTTGCGATCACACACACACACCCCAGGAAAGGCTGAAATAGATTTACTAGCTATGCCCCCCCCCCTTCTGTCCAGACTATAAGGTAGCTATTGCCACCAGACACTCCAAAGCCAGCTACTCAAGGGTCTTACAAGGGTACCCAATTATACTGAATGAAATTAATATCAACACAAATGGTAGTATTTTGACCAATGCAGTAAGGCTTTCAGGAGTGGCCACAGAGTCACCAATAGATACGAGTACTCTCAAAGGTTAAAATATTTTTTTTTCTCTTGACAACCTTTTTTCTATCACCTGCTCTATCAACTTCCCCTCTGCTTCTGATTATTGATGTACATGCTGTTGCCTGCAAGAACTAAGACTTGATATACAGTACTTTTTGTACTCTTACCTTAAACTCTGGGTTAATTGTCATACTGCCCCGCTAAATGGGGAATTCCTTATGTATTGGAGATATATGAACGACTAACATATTGTTTTATTGCCTTTTTTGCAAATAACACATCTTAAACTCTCATGCCACAAGTGGGAATACAAGCATTATAATGCATGTTGATATTACCTCATGTATAACATACTATTTGTAAACATTTTTATGGTCTGTGTAATACTTTGTGGAGCTTTTCTCCCCAGGCCGCTGCTGAAAAAGGGTGCAAGTTCAGTCAGACACTCCTGGTCAATAAATGTCAAATGAATGAATGAACAAACAAACAAAAGACCAACCACATTGAAATGTTTAAATATATTTAATAATTATAACGTGAAAATACTAAATATCTATTTGAAATAAACACCAGGGTTTCAATCACAGGAAAGATTAAGA
This sequence comes from Protopterus annectens, assembly GCF_019279795.1. Classification (NCBI taxonomy): domain Eukaryota; kingdom Metazoa; phylum Chordata; order Ceratodontiformes; family Protopteridae; genus Protopterus; species Protopterus annectens. The sequence goes on from NC_056726.1 coordinate 1,831,245,598, forward strand.
TAATACAGATGAATACATTCACACAGATACAGAAAAACAGTACTTAACTAATCTCACTATATTTTCCTGACTGATCTAAAAAATTACTAGTCCCTGATCACTTACTAGAGCAAGACAAGCTGTAGGTAAAGGGGTCCTTCCTTGTCAATTTCCAAAAACAGAGCGCCATGAGACTTCAGTCTCAGCTAGTATTAAAACATTTTTTGTCCAGGATTACAGAATTACATCACACAGATCTGGTCACATGATTTCTGGTTCCCATATTACCCCCATTGTTAGAAACTGAACCAGAATTTAGCACGTATGTGTTTGCCATACACACTGATAAAGCTTTGCTGAGATGTATTATAGCATCTGAAGATATAAAACTATAAAACACTTCCACTCTTCCTACAGGAGCTGATAAACCATTCTCTGGCTGCAGTCAGAAATGTACGATAGAATCTTTATGCCCTAAATTAAATGATTTAATTTCTTACCATTTTTCAAAGTTAGCTGGACTGAGACTAATCTCTTCCAGTATCCTCTGTTAAAACATGTACATTTAATAAGTTACAATATAGGCAGGATCCACTGTTGGTACATTTTTAACACAAGCAGCTTTACATATCATTTTGATATACAAATGAAATATAATTCTTTGCAAAATTCCAGACAGCAGTGCTGGCGTATGTTACACATCTGCTGCCCTACTTCACCTGCCATAGCTGGCAATACCCTCAGATCATCACATAAGCAATGTTTTACTAAGTCACACCACAGTGACAACTCCAGTGTACTCCAGTTTTCTTCAGAATTATTTTATGCTCCCCACTACCCCTTGTCAGGGATGCATCCTAATTTGTTCCACAAACTTTAGTATGTAATAGCAGCAGTGTCCACATTTACTGTTTTTTCTGATTTGTAATAACAGTCAACATATACAAAAGATCTTCATTCTGCCCCTTGCTGTCCAGACTTAGCCCACACCCCGATCCCCCCCCCCAACCATCACCTACTCATGCTCATCAGTCTAATATGCAAAACCATGGAACAAATTATCACGGAAATGATAATCAAGGACACTGGCAACCTGCAGACACTGCACCCATCCATCGGGAGCGTATAAGGGAGCATATTTACCACATACGCACTGGTACGGATTCCAATGCATTGGCCAAACACCATAAAGAAATGGGTATCACACACACTTTTTTATTTTCAGTTTTACAATTCATTAGACCTAATGAACGGGGCGGGGGGGGTGATATTGAGACTTATACGGAAGAATGAGAGCTTAGATGGATTATCGGATGCAGAGCTGATAAGGTCCCGGGCTTAAATGATAAAGCTTCCCTTAGACCTATCTTGCGGAACAGAAGGTTAACCGTTTCTAATGGAAGGGTAGTTTAATGTTTTTTTTTGTGTTCTTTACCCAGGCGCTTTCTTTTGTCAGTGGTTTTATATCATCGTATGATACCCAGGAGCTCATTTATGTTTTATAAGTGGTGGTGCCCCTCTTAGAATGCTAGAACTTTCATCTTTATTTTTATTTATACATGAAGTGGGAGTTGTAACACCCTGTGTTTATTTAGGGTGTAATTTTATACCTTTTTGAACTATGTAAAGTTTTTCACTTCGTGTTGCCCCTGCTTTACCCTGTTGGGAATATAGTCTGGGGCTTCAGTGTTTCGAAGGTCACTAGGACAACCTTAATTGTATAGTATGTTATTTCTGAGGGTCCAGTGATTTTGACACGATTATCTAATTAGTGTTACCACATGGGCATTATGTTCCGTTTAACATCTAAGCCTTTGACAGAGTTGCATTATTTTATGTTTGTGAATTTTATATGTACTCAGTATATATATATTTTTTTGCAGTTCTGCATTTTAATGTTTGTTTTATACACTTTTAATATCTTTATTTTATATATATATATATATATGTATGTTTTTCTGCCTTGCAACTTTAATTGAATTGAATGATGATGTCTGTACCAACAGGTGAGTTGGATGCAATATTTAAATGCTTCCAAATTTCTTAAGCATTTGTCTGATGAAGCCAGCAAGGTGAAAGCGCTAACAATCTTTAATAAATTTTGGACTGTTTTTAGAAGTCTGCGTCACTGTTTATTCCACTGGGACATTTGAAGTTGATATTGTTTTGCTGTGTGTGATTCCTGTGGATGTCGCATGCACAAAAGAGTCTGGGATTGGAATCGGTACAGTTCAATAAAGTGCATGCTTGTCTTGTTATAACTGGGCCGTTATGTACTTTATGTTGAGAAGTTGTAGAGGGGGTTGGAATAATGGTGAAGATATTTACCTCACAAACACCAAGTACAGGATCCTTTGAAAGGAGTTAATAGGGCTAAAAATGGCCCACAAAGGCAGTTAGCCTATTACTTGACTGTGAACCCATGAATCTAAGAAAATCAGTGTCTAATGTTAAACTTCATTTAAAAGCAGGAATAAGGTTTCAGTTAATTGTTTTTGTTCTCTGAGACCAAGAAATTTTTAGTTAGGTCGTTGTCAGTCTCAGGCTATACAATGAGAGACCCAATGACTGAAATTGAAGAAATAAATGGGTATAGTTCCCCATACTAAAGGGGTGGCGTAAGCCACAAAACTATGGGCTAGGCTTGTAAATGCCCTCGGGCAGATAGCCTAGTATGAACCTATGAACCTATGAACCTATAAAGAAGGCCAAGTGGCTGGAAATTCTTATTGCTTTTTATCTATTTAATCTGTTTTAAGTTCATTTTAACAGTGTTTTAGCTGCTTCATTTCTTGTTTTTTGTCTTATAGTTTGTAGCAGTTTTAACGGTGTTCGAATCATTGGTGCTCGCTGCCCTAAATATTCTCTTTCTGCTCATTCCTTATCTGTCAGTCCCCTTCTTAAAAAATACATCCACAGTACTGAGAAGAACTAATTCTGTTTTTGTCACTCATCACAACCCCAGCAGCATACAGTACAGTACAGTGTAGGAAGGCATACATCTCATGATCAGGAAATGGCAGTTGTCTCGCTTTTAGTCACATCTTTGGTTGCTATCAAAAATAGACATTTTATTTTCTCTATTTCCATCCTCATTCTGACATCACTGCTCCTATGTATGAGCAGTACCACTTCACAATGTGATGTCAGCAATATTTGTATTCTGTTTACATCTCCGTTGTTTAAAAGCACATGAATCACTACAGGTAGTTCTTTTGATCACTTCTGCTGCACAGTGACCTTGCTTTTCTAAAGTACCACCTAAGTTCTGCAGGACAGCAGTAGTGTTCAGGAGTGCATCATTTTCTTTTCTAGCAGGTAACAGAACTTTCCTTGTTCTGTGTTGTATCTGTTTGCTTTTTTTGTTATTGTTGTTTCATCCTTTTACTGCTACAGAACTTTGCTGTGATTGTTGCTGTGGCAGCTGATCTTTGCTGTAGTAGCTGCTGTTGCTTATTTTTAATTCAAAATGTTTAATTTACAATTACTTTTTTAAAACTTTATTTTTCATTGCTTTTAATTCACCTGAATAATTTAATAAGTGGCTTAAGTACCAGATGGTAAAACTTGCATTATTTTGGAAAAGATGGTCAGAAAGTATGCTGTTTACCCCACATGTTTATGCTGACACAAATAAACACATCTGGAAGCATAAACACTGTACCTACTTCAGTATACTTTGTAGAAGAGATCATAGCAGTAGACAGGAACTTGGGCACTATGACCATGGAGAAAAACTGAAGTAAAAATAAAATGATCACCTAGTGCATGAAAGTGCATTGCTTGAGCCTGCCTAGTAATTTGCAGCAGCTCATTAAACACTTGCATGTTTCCCTTTTATTCACCATGATGAGTGATAATGGATCTATTGACACATTCAAAAAGGTGGGGGAAGCTGCAAGAAAGCAAACAGACTTCATTTTTCTCTGATGAATTTTTTTCCTTGCCACTCAGCCAGTTCTGCCACTGTGATTGGTGGAGGGAGGGCTAATCGGCATCTAGAACAATTCCTAAAGTTCTGACCCCCCCCCTCCCCCCAGAGTGACAGTAGCAGATTTATTACTTTTTTTTCCTGCTCGGTGCCTGTATTCTGTGGGCTATGCATTCAGTTATTTCTTCTCGCACAGAATTTCAGGCATCAGAAGTTAAAAATAGCACCATTGTCACTTCACCATACTGTCCCAAAAATCACACTTCAGCATACCATCCCAAAGCAAGACTAAGACTGAAATTGTCAGCCACACCAAACTGCTAGCCGTAATTGATTATAAATTAAAAGCTGACCTACTCATATAGAACATATTAAGAAAATGCACCAAAAACTGGGTGCTCTCTGCAGGCATACACAATTCTTCTCACATATCACCAAACAACAACCTCCACCTATACACTTCTCTGTCTTTTCTATGGGGCCCCTCACCAACATACTATCCTTCCTAAAAACAAAACTTGAAATATGCTGTAATAAAATTGCCAAGTTCGCCACAAACTCAAGGCACTTTTACACATCACTGCACATCCTCACTCTCTCTAAAAGTACAGTTTTGTACCTACCATAAATGTAGATGTTCGAAGATCCACATTGCTGCAGTCATAACCTGTGGGTAGTCTGCTGTCCTCGGTCGGCCCGAATACCAAAGTGTTAGGCCGGCGTCGGTTATGGTCGCTCAGATCCGACGTCAGTACGCCGTGGTACTAAAGCGCATGACCGACGTCATATCCTCAGTCTTTCTTGCCCCAGATGTCAGAAGGCCTAAAAAGAAAGGCCATAGCCAAAAATAGAAAAATACCCAATCACCAATGAATAAACAATAGTTACACCACAAGCAACACAGCCACCCCAAACTACAGAGGGGAAGGAGGGAGGGTAAATTGGACTGCAGCAATGTGGATCTTCGAACATCTACATTTATGGTAGGTACAAAACTGTACTATGTTCTTCATCTCACATTGCTGCAGTCATAACCTGTGGGTAGAATCCCAAAGCAAAGGTAAAGGGAGGTTGGCAAAATCAGAAAGCATTAGGAGCTGCTAACATGCCCTGTAAAACTGCAGTGGCAAACCCAGCCCTAGATTTGGAGTAAAGAGGGAGATGGTAATGTTTAGAAAAAGTGTGCACTGAACTCCAAGTAGCTGCCTCCAAAATATCCTTAGTAGCTACTCCCCTTAAAAAAAGCAGTAGAAGTGGCAGTCGCCCTAGTGGAATGAGGTCTGATTCCAGCCGGAACCTCCTTACCATGATGAGAATAACAAAAAGCAATACAATGGCCAATCCACTTAGAAATAGTTTGTTTTGAAACAGGTTTTCCTTGTGAACCCAAGGCAAAAGAAATGAATAACTGTTGAGACTGCCTGAACCCTTTAGTTCTGCTCAAATAGTAACGTAACTGCCTGTGAATATCCAAAGAGTGCAAAATTTTTTCCCCTTTATTTTGGGGATCAGCATAAAATGTAGGCAAATGAATAGATTGGTTTAAGGCCACATTAGAAACAACTTTAGGCATAAAAGTAGGGTTAGTACGCAGGGATACCCTATCCTTATGAAATATCAGAAAGGGTTCAACTGCCATTAAAGCCTGTAATTCAGATACCCTTCTAGCAGACGTAATGGCCAACAAAAAAGCAGTCTTCCAAGACAAAAACTTCAACTCCGAAGTAGCTGCAGGTTCAAAAGGAGGTAAAGTGAGCTTTTCCAACACAAAATTGAGATCCCAGGAAGGAGTAGGAGCTCTACGTGGGGGTCTTATGTTCTTTGCCCCTCTAAGAAATTGCTTAAACAAAGGGTGAGAGAACAATGGTGGGTCACAGTCATAGTGAGCAGAAATGGCTGCAGCATGAACTTTTACAGAGGAGAAAGACAAACCCTTGTCTAATAATTCTGTAAGATACTGAAGTGAAACACTCAAATTAGGCACTGAAACATCAAAGCCCTTTGTTTTGCTCCAAAGAAAAAATCTCCTCCATTTATCAGCATAAACTTTCCTTGTACTAGGCCGTCTGGCCTCCAAAATGACATTCAAAACTTGTTGAGGAAGCTGCGACCCTCCAGGGTCTAAAACAGAATATGCCAGGCTGTCAGATGCAAGGACTGAATCCTCACGTTGCGGAAATGATTGCTTGCCTGGGACAGAAGGTGTGGAACTGATGGCAAAGGCCAAGGAGGCTCCCGTACTAAACTCCTCAGAAGAGGGTACCAGTGCTGACGTGGCCAATCTGGAGCTATTAGAATCATGCAAGGCTTGTCCTGTCTGACTTTCAAGAGCACCTTGGGAAGGAGAGGCAGAGGAGGAAAAGCATAAACGTGAAGGTTGTTCCAACTGAATGATAGAGCATCCACTTTCCAAGCTTTTGGATGAAACAGCTTTGTGCAAAACTTTGGCAGTTGGAAATTTAGTGGAGAAGTGAACAGATCTATGTCTGGAGTCCCCCAAGCCACCGTCAACTGTTGAAATACATGAGGATCCAATTTCCACTTGTGGGGATCCACCATCTGTCTGCTCAAAACATCTGCTAAGGAGTTCTGTGCTCCTGGCAGAAACCTTGCCTGAAGAGTGAGGTGCAAACTGAGAGCAGTCTCCCACAAAATCATAGCTTGTCTGCAAAGAGGGTAAGAATGGGTTCCCCCTTGCTTGTTGATGTACCACATGACTGTTGTGTTGTCTGTTTGAATCAACACCTGTCCTGGTTGAAGTAGATCCTTGAAAGCCATCAGTGCAAATTGGACTGCTAACATCTCCTTCATGTTGATATGTAAATGTTGTAGTCTGGGAGGCCACGTGTCTTGAACCCATTTCCCATTGAAGTGTGCTCCCCAAGCCATGTCTGAGGCATCTGTCGTTAAGATCTGACTCGCCTCTGGTCGGGTCACAGAGTCTCCCTTGTTTAGGTGACATTCCTGAGCCCACCACAAAAATTCCCTTTGGATGCAAGGTATTATCTGAATGACAGTGTCCAAATCGTGGCAGTGTTGAGTCCATACGCTTTTGAGATACCATTGTAGCTTCCTCATATGCAGTTTGGCATTGGGAAGTACCAGAATACAAGATGCCATGAACCCCAAGGCCTGAAGGACTGTCCTTGCAGTCAGCCTGGACAGTAGGGATAATTGCTGAAAGTATAGGGGAAGATTTCTTTGTTTGTCCGGGGTCAGAAAAGCCATCTGAGAGGCTGTATTCAGTCTCACACCCAGAAAGCACATGTCCTGAGAGGGTACTAGACTGGACTTTGTTTCGTTCACAGAATACCCTAGGCACCTTAACACTGCCATTACATACTGTAGATGCTGAAGTAACGTGACTTTGTCTTGAGCAAGAATCAGGCAATCGTCCAGATAAGGATAAATTTGTATTCCTCTTAGTCTTAAGAAGGCTATCACAGGAGCCAGGACCTTTGTGAACACCCTGGGCGCAGTAGATAAGCCAAAGGGCAATGCAGAGAACTGATAATGTAAAGTACCAGCCCGAAAACGCAGGAACCTCCTGCAACTGGGCCTGATAGGAATGTGAAGATAAGCCTCTGAGATCCAGAGTTACCATCCAGTGATCTTTGCCTAGCAGTGGCAGAAGTTGCTGCAAAGTTAACATCTTGAATTTTGGGATGTCTAGGTATGTGTTGAGAATAGACAAATCCAGAATTGGCCTCCAAGTGTTCCCCTTCTTTGGCACAAGGAACAGGCGAGAATAAAATCCTAGGCCTACTTCTGACGGAGGTACCACCTGAATAGCCCCCATTTTTAAAAGTAAAGAAAGCTGTTTGTGAGCCTCCAGCCTTTGTTGAGGAGGTACATCCGGCATGCCTTTGAAAGGAGGCAAGGTGTGAAAATAAAACTTGTAGCCCCGATCTATAATGTCCAACACCCATTTGTCCTGGGTGACCAAAAGCCAATTTTGCTTGAACAGTGCCAACTTTCCTCCTAGAGGAGCTGCCAGACAGGAGGAATCTGGCAGCTGGAGATACAGGTCATTGGGTCTGTTTACGAAAAGGCTGACCCCTGCCCTCACCAGAAGATTGTGCAGGAGAACTCCACGTCCTAGGTCTAAAAGAACCCTGAGCATGAGCTCTGCCCCTACCACGTCTAGATCTGCCCTTAGACTGGTAATCGGAAGAAGGATATGCCCATCCTTTTGCAGGCCAATTTCTGCTAAACTTAGGGGGCTGCACTTGTAAAAATTCCTTAACTGTCTGCATGGACTTAGCTTTGTCTTCAATTTTCTTCAAAACTGACTCCACAGGAGAACCAAAAAGAACTTCAGATTGGAGGGGAGCATCCAAAATTCGAGCTTTAACATGCTCTGACAAATTCTGATCCTTAAGCCAGGCGTGCCTACGAATAACTGAACCAGTGGCAGCTACCCTGGAAGAAGCCTGAAGAGCATCAAAGCCACACTGCAAGGAATGCTTACCTACCTGATCAGAGGCATGAACTAAATCCTGCAATTCCTTACACTCTACACCCTCAGCTAAAGCATCTACCTTAGATTTCAACTGACTTAACAGAAAATTCTGGTACTTCAGCATATGAAACTGGCAATTCAAAGCCCTCATAGCTAGAGTGTAGGAGGTATACACTTTTTTACCCCACCTATCCAAAGCTCTAGAATCTTTATCCAGAGGAACTGGATTCTTTACTACAGAAGCTCTGACACCCTTAGGTCCCTGGCTAATAGTTTCTGGGTCAGCTCTAGGACTCTTATATAAATATTTATGAGCCTCTGGAACTCTGTAATACCTGTCTGGCTTGACAGGGGCCGGAGGTAAAGAATCAGGATTAAGGGAAGCCTCAGAAAAAACATCCTGAACAACATCCAAAACAGGGGGAATGGCCAAGGGCCTATGCTGTGGTAAAAACAAAAATTCCCTAAGCCTCTTACGAGAATCGGAGAAATCCTGACCTTCCCACTTAAAATGCTCCCTCACAGAATGTAGGGTTTCAGAAAAAGAAAAATCCTCTGGAGGAGAAGCAGAAGGACAAGAGTCCTCTGCATCCGAATCAGAATAGGGAGGAAAATCCTGATTGTCCTCTGCTGAAGACTCAGAGTAATCTGAGGAATGCTCCAAACCCTCCACCTCTGTCTCTACCCTAGGCCTCTTATCTGGAGGGGGCATAGAACCTCTGATTAAAGTAATCAAATCCTCTGTCATTTTCAGCATATGTTTTTTAGGAACAGAGCCTGCAGAACTAGGGCTGACGCCTGTGCCAGAAAGACCAGGCCTAGCTTTAGAAGGTGCTTTAGAGACAGAAGTAGAAGGCCTAACAACCTTATGTAAAGAAGGGACTACAGAAACTTGAGAGGCCCCCTCGGCCTGACCTGACTCCTGAGAGGCCAATTCCTGCAATATTAAAGGCTCCCCCTGAGACTCAGCTGAAACCTCGGCTGGATCCACAGATTCCACCGTAGTTTCCAAAGAACCGGCGTCCGCAACGGACGACTCATCCTGCTTAGACTTTAACGATTTCTCTTTTCCCTTCTTAGCGGTAGCGGGCGTCGGAGGATCCGACGGCATGTTGTAGTTGCACCGCTTACCAAAAACAAGTCTAGCACAATCTAACCTGCGTTTAATGGTGCGCTTATTAAATCTAGTGCAAAAGCGACACCCGACTACGTCGTGCTCAGGCCCCAAGCAAGGAATACAGAGAGAGTGGTAGTCCCTATGAGGTATCTGTTTCCCACAAGAAATACAATTAACTTTTTCTGACATCCGGATTTAACTGAGGCAAGAAAAGACAAAAATATTCCCCAACGGGGTACTTAGCCCAACTTGGTCTTCGGTCTGAAACTCAGAATACGAAAATTTCAGGACGCTGAACGGCACTTGCAAACGCTGCTTCTGCTTCGGACCATGCGGCAAGAAAGACTGAGGATATGACGTCGGTCATGCGCTTTAGTACCACGGCGTACTGACGTCGGATCTGAGCGACCATGACCGACGCCGGCCTAACACTTTGGTATTCGGGCCGACCGAGGACAGCGGACTACCCACAGGTTATGACTGCAGCAATGTGAGATGAAGAACATCTGGCTTGAATTCCCCTACTACCTCACCTATCTGCAGTTAACCACTGACCACAAAATAATTTTCAAACCCTTACTTTGTCCAGCCCTAAATTCACTATTCACCCACTGTCGTCCCAACAGTTTCCCTTTGGTCTGAAAACCTACACGTTTTAAAAACTCAAAAGCCCAGTTTACCTGCTGCCAGCAACTTTACTCTTGTCTTATTGCCAAAGCTTGGAATGCACTTCCCCCTTGCAATTCGGACCACTCTAAATCATGCTCATTTCAAAACATTACTGCTTAGATATCTTTCTGCCAGCTGGATCTACATTTGTACCAAGCCTTCCCCTTCCATAACCTAACTTCTCTCTCACTCCCACCCTGTCACTTTCTTCCTTACTCCCATAAAAGAGAGCCTTCTCTAATATGCTATCTATACATAACTACTGCTCCTGTTTTCCTCTTCCATTCCTAACTTACTCAGCATCCTTAATATCTAATCTTTACTTACTGTCTTCACTTCTTCTCTATTTCTAACCTTTTCCTGTTTGCTTATGTCAGTCTTAAATATGTCTTCAGTCTACCATGTTTAATTGATTCTTGCTTGTCTAAACTTATTTTTTTTCTAATAAGATTGCTCTGTAAATGTTCACTTGTTGTGTTTGCTATTGCTATTTGTTACTGTGTCTTACATGTGGAGCTTTTCCCTGCTGGCCTCCACTGAAAATGGGCCCCTTCAGCCCAGTGAACCTTCCCGGGAAACAAATGACAATAAATAGTTACTCAGCCTGTTTTCACCAATTGGAATGAATGCACAACTGTCCAACCCTTCCGGAGATTCAGGCTCATCACAGGACAACAGGTAAGCTAAGAAAATAATGGAAATATTTAAGAAAAAAAACTGAATGCTTGTTTCACTTTTTTTAACCAGTTAGTAATATTTTTAATAACTTGCACCTAATGGGCAGAACATCGGAAGTTACACAGAGTTATAAGACAGTGTCAGCAAAGGTGCAAATAATGCAGTAGGTTTGTTGTTTGTGTATGTGACCTGTAATAAAAAGCTGTTTCTTGTGCTCCAAGGTTCAATTCCTCTCACTTTACTGTAGACTAAGTGAGATAAAGTTCCATGTGGATCAGTGTTCTACACTGGTTAATAAATACAAAGTAAAGAAATTAAAATGTATGTGGCTTGGGTGTGTGTATATTATATTATATATGTACACTATATTATATTATATATGTACACACACACACGCACATTAATTTACATGTGTGAAATATTCCTGTTTATTTTTTTAATGGCATTTACTGATCACAGGAAGGTTTGAAGGCTGTAAAGGTGGTAGTTCAAGAAGTTAATTTTAAGGATAAGTCTTGAAGCCTAAGTAGTTCAAGAAGTTAATTCTGAGGATAAGTCTTGAGGCCCAAGTGCTTTATAAATGAAATGCAGTTAACAATGAAGTTAATGAAGCAATTGGTTTTTACAAGTTACTAGATTAAGATTCAGTCTTGTCATTTGAAAATTGCACTTAGAGAAGATGTAGGGCTCACGTGGTTAATTGGTAGAGTGGAAGTTTAGTGCGTGACAGGGATGTAACAATTTGTTTCTGGTTATGTTCTGAACCTCGAAGTAGGTGCAAGTGAAAAAGAATTAAAAGATAACTTGTTGAAAATAACTTGAAATGTGTGAAATTTATTGGAAAGAGTGAAAATACATTATTTGGTAACATAAGAAGTACATATAGTCTCTTAATAGTAGACCAAGGTGTTGTGTTTCAAGTGCTGTGGTACGATACATAGTGAGAAGACCACTGTGCACACTATCTTATTTTACATTAATACTGAGGTTAAAACAAATTAATTCCGAGGATTATGTAAATTCATGTTTTAGGGACTATTATTTCAGCCAGAAAAAGTTGCAGTAAACAAAAATTGAATGATGGAAGGGATGATTGTTTGGATACTTGAAGTAGTACTATAAACAAAGTAATAAAAAATGCATGTTTGTCAGGATGCAATGACAAACAAGCTTGTATTATGTGGTGAATGTCAACCAACTGAATATGAAAGAAGGTTTTGTATGTGAACGTGTATTATGTGTGTGCATTCTTGTGAATGTGTATGTGTGAGTGCATCAGCATGTGTACATATGGGTGTGTGCAGTTGTATACTTAAGTGTAGTGTCAGTACGTGGCTTGGGATCTGGAGTCTACTGCTCACAGGGATGGCAGATTACGAATTGTGGTAAGAGAAAGCTATCGGAAGGCAATGAAGGATGTTATTAGACTTGGTGATAGACTCATGGTAGTCAGACTTCATTGTAAGATGAGGACGATTTTCTTAATCTCAGCCTATGATCCACAGCAGGGTTGTGTTGGTGAGGAAGAGTGCATTCAGGCTGTAGTTCCAGGATCTTTTAGATGAAGCAGGACAACAGGAGATGGTGTTTATAGTGGGGACCTAAATGCACATACAGTATATGAACAGACAGAACAGGATATGAGGACTTCCTGGGTCTACATGGGTGGGGCACCAGGAATAAAGAAGATGAGGCCATTCTAGACTTCTGTCTGACAAATAGGTTGATGGCGGTCAACATATGGTTCAGAAAGAGAGGCAGTCACAAGATCACAAACATGAGTGGCTAACATGCAACTCTAGTAGAATTCCTCCTAGTAAGGAAAGAGGATTGGAATAGAATCAGCAATTGCAAAGTCATCCCCAGTGAAACAATTGTCCCACATCATAAATCTGTGGTTCCTACAGTAAACTGCAAGTAGTGGTCAGGGAAGGCTCTCAAAGATCAACTGAGACTAGGTTGAAGATATGGAACTTGATTTTAGAGAAAACAGAAGAGTTTAAAGAAATACTCAGGGTTCTAGCACCTCAGGAAGAAGAGGAATTAGGTAGTGTTGAAGAAGAATGGCAGGACCTCAAAACAGCATGTGCAATGACTATACAACAGATATGCAGCTAAGCTAGGTATGGAAATAAGGTACACAAGGAAACCTGATGAGGGAAAGCACAAGTCCAGGCAGTCCTCAAAAGAAAGGAGTACAGGAGAAAGTGGGCGATAGAAAAAAATGGACCAGGCAAAGAAGGCATACTGGCTGACCAACAAAGAAGTTGAGAGCAATTGCAGTAGCAAAGAATAAGGCATCCGAGGTGCACTCTACCAACTTTTGGAAAGTGACTCTGTAGATGGCACAAAGGAACTCTATCAGAATGCAAGGCAAAGACAGAAAGATAAAGCCATCAGATACCCTTCATAAGAGATGCCACCAACACCTTACTCACCAGTCCCCAAGACATCAAAGGCAGGTGGAAGGAGTAATTCCAGCTGCTTCTGAATGAAGAGAACCCACAGAAGCTATACAGACAATAGCCTGTGATGAAAGAAAAATAGGAGCCCATCCAAGACATAGTAAGAGCAGCACTTAGGAAAATGAAATTGGGGAAAATTAGAAGTTATGTACTCACCATAACGTTCCATCTGAGTAGGTGTATTCATTTGTCTGCAACCTGTGGGTTATGGATCCGATATCGGATCCGAACCGGCATGGTTTACCAGCTATGGATCCAAGCTCTCAGCTCCTCCCTTCACCCATAATGCCCTGCTCTACCCTCATGACCTCAGATCAAGTTTGCCAACAGCAAGAACACCCTGAAAAGGGTAACACATAATATGCAGGAAACTGAAAGGCCAGGGGGATAGGAGGGCGGGATGGTTGCAGACAAATGAATACACCTACTCAGATGGAACGTTATGGTGAGTACATAACTTCTAAATCTGAAGTAGGAGATTCATTTGTCTGCAACCTGTGGGACAGAGTCCCCAGCTACCTGAATCTTGGCGGCCATCATGGAAGGATATTCCGAGCACCGCTGAGCCAAATGATGCTCTACCCCTAGATGCAAGATCCAACTTATAGTGGGAAATAAAAGTATGAGATGAAGCCCATGTGGCTGCTGCACAAATATCATCTAGAGGAATCCTAGCCTTAAAGGCTGCCGAGGTAGATACTGACCGGGTTGAATGGGCGTACACCCTCCGGTCGGGCCTTCCTGAAGCTTGATAAGCCAATAAGATACACTGTGAAATCCAGCGAGACAGAGAAACTTTAGAAATTGGCTTGCCCAAATTAAATTTAGCAAAGGAAATAAACAACTGGTCGGATTGCCTATGACCAGCCGTTCTGTTTAGATAAAATCTAAGTTGCCTGTGAACATCTAAGGAGTGAAGCTTGTATTCACCTTTGTTTTCATATTTAGGAAAGAAAACAGGGAGGTTAATGGATTGATTAATGTTTGCTTCAGAAGCTACTTTAGGAAGAAAGGACGGGTTGGTCCTGAGGTAAACACGGTCCGGATGAAATACCAAGTAAGGAGGTTTAGCTGATAATGCTTGGAGCTCTGAAACTCTCTTGGCCGATGTAATGGCTACTAAAAAGGCTGTCTTGAAAGACAAGAATTTGAGATCCACCGTAGCCGCTGGTTCGAGGGGGTCAAGGCCTGGAGAACTAAGGAGAGGTCCCAAGGAGGAACCGTTTGTTTCACAGGGGACCTGAGAAGGAAAGTACCTTTAAGGAAAATTTTACACAACTTGGCTGACATGAGTGGACTAGATTCATGACCAATGTGATAATGAGAAATTGCCGCCAGTTGTACTTTGACTGTGGAACTGCTGGCACCATCGTTAAAAAGAGTGGTTAGAAAGTCAAGCACTAAAGGGAGAGGAACCGTGAAGGGATTCAGGCCTTGCCGCTCCGCCCACAAAGAAAACCGTTTCCACTTGCTGCGGTAGACTTTCCTAGTGGACGGTTTATGAGCTGCCACCAGGATTGCCTTAACAGGTGACGAAATACCGGGAGTCCTGATCAAGAGTGGAACTGGAGCAGCCAAGCGGTCAGCTTCAGGTTGTCCAGGTTCGGAGGAGATATGCAGGATGGGTGGGATATCAGATCCGGAATGGGATCTAGAATCCAAGGAGGATTCACCGAGTGAGACCTTAGAAAGGGGAACCAGATCTGTCGAGGCCAAAACGGTGCAATGAGAATCATTCTGCAACCCACCGAGAGGCTTTCTGAAGAACTTGGAGCATCAGAGGCAAGGGTGGATAAGCGTACAGAAGACCGGGTGGCCAAGCATGCACCAGAGCGTCTCTTGGAGAACCTCCTGGAGGGGGTATCAGAGCGAAAAAACTGTCGCACTTGGTGTTTGAGGGAGAGGCAAAAAGATCGCATGAAGGAGTTCCCCACCGTGCGAATATGCGTTCCGCTACTTGAAAATTGAGAGACCACTCGTAAGGGGTCAGAATGGTGCGACTGAGCTTGTCCGCCAGGATGTTGGACCGACCCGGAATGTGCGTTGCTATTAGAAAGCGGTTGGTGGAGATTGCCCATTCCCAAACTCTCATGGCTTCTCGACAAAGGGGGTAAGACCTTGTTCCCCTTGCTTGTTGATGTACCAGACAACAGACATGTTGTCCGATTGAATCGCAATTGTTCCCAAGGGAAGAAAGTCCTGAAGTGCTAGCAACGCTAAAAGCACTGCTCTCATCTCTAGAACGTTGATATGCAGTAAGGTCTCTGAATCGTTCCACGTGCCTTGGACGGTCCGGCCAAAATGCCCCCCCCCACCAGAGGCGGAGGCGTCCGTGGTCACCGTGGCGAGAGGGGGAGAAGCACAAAATGGGCGGCCTCCGTGGAGATCTGGGGAGTGAAGCCACCACAGGAGGGACCGCTTGCAAGCCTTGCTGATCGTAATGGGATGATGCATAGGGAGAGCAAGGTATGACCATCGTACTAAGAGAGTCCACTGGAGGATGCGCATATTGAGCCTGGCAAGAGGAAGAAGTGCTATAGCAGACGCCATGGACCCTAGAGCCCTCAGGATCAACTCCGCCGGAACAGAACTTGAGTGGAGAATGGCCCGCACCTGGAGCTGCAGATTTTGAACTCTGCCCGCAGTGAGGAAGGCTTTTAAACTCCTTGTGTCTAACCTGGCCCCTATAAAATCTAAGAGCTGTGTGGGCGCCAGGTTGGATTTCTTTGTATTTATTGTAATGCCCAGAAAGGGAGCAAGATGGAGAAAGGAGTCTCGCGCCAATAGTAGTAGATGCCTTGTTGGGGTGGTAAGAAGCCAGTCGTCCAGGTAGGGGAAGACCTACACCCCCTGAAGCCTCAGGTGGGCCGCTACCACTGCTAATACTTTGGTGAACACCCTGGGGGCTGTGGTGAGACCAAAGGGAAGGACCCGGAACTGGTAGTGACTGGCTCCCAGCCGGAAGCGGAGGAACCTCCTGGAGCGCCTGTCCATCAGGATGTGGTAGTACGCATCTTTGAGGTCTATAGAACACATCCAGTGATTTTCTCCCAGAAGGGGGAGAATAGATTGCAGAGTGACCATTCGGAATTTTTCCTTGGGGACTGCCAGGTTCAAGAGAGAAAGGTCTAGAATTGGTCTTAGTTCCTCCGTCTTTTTTGGCACTAAAAAGAACCTGGAGTAGAACCCTGATCCGATCTGGTCTGGGGGGACGGGCTGGATGGCTCTTTTCTTTAGCAGATGGCCAATTTCTGCCAAAGCAGCCTCCCGTTGACCGGGTGGAACGTCTGGGAGGGACTTCAACTTTGGTAAGTGACGAAAAGGGATGCGGTATCCTCTGGATATGATTTGGAGAACCCAGCGGTCTGATGTTATGGACTCCCAAGCCGCTAGGTGCCCAGCGTCCCCGACTGCCTCCAGAGTGGAGCAGCCGGGCAACCCTCAGGGTTGCTGCGCGGGCCGTTCAGAGAAAGGTTCTCTGGACCCGAAGTTCCTGGGAGCCCCTCTGCCTCTAGGGCGGCGTCCTCCCTGTCCTCCTCTGCCACGGAAGGACTGGTTGTCCGAGCAGGCTGGGATTGCTGCGACTTCGGAACCACATCTTCTTCTGACCCTTTTGGTTCCTAGAGTAGGGCCTCTGGGGTGCAGAGAAGCGGATTCCGACGGCAGACAGTGTCTTCCCATCCTTCTCGCTCTGGGTCAAAGTGTCGCGAACGGCTTTGCCAAAGAGGGCAGTACCATCAACGGTGGCGTTCGCTAATGCCGCTTTGAAGGGCTCAGAAAAATCGCAGTGGCGGAGCCAGGCCTGACGTCTAGTGACTAGGCCTGCCCCTGCGGCTCTAGCGGCGCCTTCCGTAGCATGGGAGAGTAGCCGCATAGAGGTATTAGTAACTGATCTAAGAGTGGCCATGCGGGTGGAGTGCAGCATTTTGTCCTCCTCCGACATGGACTCTGGGGGAGATGCAGCGTATTCTTTAATGAGATCTCGCTGCATCCTAATGACGTGTGCCAGGTAGTTCAGCGCCCTTACTGAGAAGGTCGCTGAACTAAACATCCGCTTCCCCAAGTGGTCCATCATCCGAGACTCCTTGCTCGGGGGATGGACTGAGGGACTCTCCTGAGCAAGTTCCCTCTTGGTGGCCGCCGCCGTCAACATGGCATCTACCGGAGGCCCCTTACTCCAATGGGCACGGTCGGACAGTGGGCTGAGGATCCTATCGGGCCTCTTAGGGATTGGCTCCACGGTGTCCAGTTCCTTCCACGCCCTGGTGGTAATGAGGTCCACCAGGGGGTCGGCAGGAGGGGACACCCAAGAGGTAGACGGGCCCGCTTCAAATGCCTCCAAGAACACGGACTCGTCCGAGGAAGACTTGGGGGCAGACCACACCCCCCTTATACGGAGCATTTCCATGATGTCCCCAAATGAGACATCCTCGGGGGGTGACCGTGGGGAGCCTTCCCCTTCCTCCAAGTCCGTGTCTTCCGTGAGAGACTCGGGAGTCAATGTGCCTCCTTTTGCCGTATGCTTGCGAGGAATATCCTCTGGGGGCTGTCAGAGGACTCCTGCAAGCAGCAACCTGTTCCAGGAGCAGCTTGGGGCACAAGCGGGCTGTCCCAAGGGCCGGATGGTGGAAGCCTGACCCAGTGCAGAGGAGGCTGGACGGAGCGAAACAAGTGCCGGGGGTCCGGAGACCCTCAACAGGGCCCTCTCCACTACATCAAACGCCAAAGGGGAGCCGACCTCGACCAAAGGATCCGACAATCGGCTCCCCCTCGGATCCGAAGAGTGGATTGGAGCCGGCGCCGAAGCGCTCGGATCCGAAGGGACAGTGCGCTCCGACACAGACTGCGCCGAAGGAGCACTGATCCCCCCCGATCCGAGGCTCGGATTCAGGCTCCGAGAGGTCGGATCCGATGCACTCGAGGGCAGGGTCGGATCCGAAGTACAAAGTACTATCGGCGCCGACCCACCCCCGGCTCCGAAGCTGCTCGGCTCCAACTGCTCCGAACCCGGGTAGCGGGTCGGAGAAGGAGCAATCGGTTTGAAAAAGGGTGTTGAGCTCCCCCCCAGAGGGGGGGGAGGCAAGAGCACTCCCATCTGCATCTGGGCCTGGATGAACCTTCTCATCATCCGGTCCAGATCAGCATCCGAAAGGCTATACGTAGATCTCGACGAGGCTACTGAGGTAGGCCTAGAGTGCCTCCTCGATAGCCTCGATGGAGATCGGGTCTCCTCCTCCTCAGGTCCCGGTGAAAAACACACTGGAGACCGGAGCCGAGGAGGAGGAGACCGAGCCGACAATGGAGCCGGGGGAGAAGCCTGCTTGGCTGGCGGGGCCGAAACAGAGGTCTCGCCCCGCCGCTTATGGTGCTTCTCCCTCCGGTCCCTTTTCTTAGCATCCCTCTCCTCCGAACCAGAAACGGGAGGTTGAGTCCCAGGAGGAGGAGGGGGAGCCGCAGAAGGAATAACCGTGGAGTGCAGTTACTCCCGAAGCGGAGGTCGGAGCCGAGTCCGGCGGTAAAAGGCCCGCCAAAACAAGCTTGGACCTCCAGTCCTTCAATGCCCTGGGGTTGAACCCTGCACAAATGGAACATCCAGATGTGAGGTGTTCAACCCCCAGGCATCTAACACACCGAGTGTGGCCATCAGCTGGGGAAAGCTTATGGCCACACTCGGAGCATTTAGAAAAATAGACTTGGGTTGTTCAGACATCCCAATCTACAACAGTAGTTACTATAACTAAAGAAGTAACTAAAGAAAACACAAAATCACTCACAGGCCCAACACACACACACTACGCTAACAGCGAGGGGAGGGATATAACTTTTAGATTAAACACTAAAAAAAGTAAATATATCAAAGGGGAAACCTACACTTTCACACAAATAACCAAAAAAAATCTTAAATTTTACAATTTAAATACTTGAAACTAGCACTTAGCTGGAGAGCTGGAAAAACAATCTGGTCACCATGCTGCAAAGCGAGATCTGAGGTCATGAGGGTAGAGCAGGGCATTATGGGTGAGGGGAGGAGCTGAGAGCTTGGATCCATAGCTGGTAAACCATGCCGGTTCGGATCCGATATCGGATCCATAACCCACAGGTTGCAGACAAATGAATCTCCTACTTCAGATCAGAAGGCACAGACAAGGTCACAATTTTATTTTTTATTTTACATTTGTTGACCGGGATAGTCCGACTGCATGCATGTCCATTTTCAGTGGAGGCCCGGGGAGAAAAGCTCCAAGGGTAAGCAGATACAGCATTACATAATACCAGCATTACATATTACAAACAGACTATTTACAGAGATTACATAAGTAAGCAAGTTAAACAAGTTCCATAGGTTACAGTTAGTCCTGAGCACAAGTCAGGATTAAATTAAATTGCACAGTAAACTGGTTAACAGATTTTTACACATTCGAGTTAGCCTGGCTTGATACATTGACATAGCCAGTTAAGTGACAAATGTTGTTTGAGTCTAGTTTTAAATTGACATAAGGTGGAAAAGTAAGGTAATATCAGCTGGAAGAGAGTTCCAGGATCGACTTACAGAGTTTGCAAAGAGAGAATCACCGGCTGTGTTATTAATTTTGCTAGTCTGAATTAGTAGTTTGTTAGAGGATCGAAGCGGTCTAGGATTGTTATAGGGGGTGATAATATTTTTAAGTGCACGAGTATTGTCCGGATTATAGAGGATTTTATAGGCCATAATCAGTTGGTTATACTGGATTAGGCTAGGTAGTTCAAGCCAACCAAGCTGATTTAGAATGATGCAATGATGGACATGTCCTAAAAGGCAGCCCAGTGGCAAACCTGGCAATGTGGTTGCAGCAAATTGAGAGTTTGTTAAGGACAGTCTTGTTCAAATTCGAGAGTAGAGGGGATGCATAAGAATGGTTGAAAGAAGGTGAGAGCGAGCTATGGCAATTTTAGCTGGAGGGGTTAGGAAGGCTTTTATTCTGTAAAGTGACCCTAGTTTTTTATTGATGGTTTTGATAGTTTGGTTAACATGTAGGTCAAATTTGAGATTATTGTCTATGATGACACCTAATAGTTTTGTAGATGGGTCAGGGGAGATTATTGTGCCATCATTTGATTTTATGGTAAAGGTGAAAGCGGTAGACCTACGTGTTGGTGAAAATAACATCATTTTAGTTTTTTTGGGATTTAGGATCAGACGATGTTCAGAAAGTCAGTTTTTTATTGTATTAAAAGGTGGTCTGCGTAGCTGACCATAACTCTACTGAAGATGTGGCTGAGCAGATCAGAGTAGAGTCATCAGCATATTGGATACAACTGACTTTTGGGATGACAGTATAAAGGTCGTTAATGAAGATGGAGAACAGCAAGGGCCCTAGTATAGAGCCTTGTGGTACTCCGAGAGTGTTAGGTAGAAGGTTAGAGAGTTTGTTCTGCCAGAGGACAGCCTGCTGTCGACCATTCAGGTAGGATTGAAACCATTGGAGGGCTGCAGTATCTAGACAGAATGTTTCCAGGGTGTGGATTAAAAGTTGGTGATCAACCATATTGAATGCCTTGGAAAGATCCAAAAAGAGGGCTGAGGATATATAATTATTTTTGCGATTATGGTTTATGGTGTTAGTAAAGGCTAGGAGGGCTGAAGTAGTGCTATGATGAGGACGGAAGCCATGCTGAGTGTCTGCCATAAGGCGATTTTGGATTAGGTGGTGCATGAGTTGTCTATGAATACATTTTTCCATAATCTTTGCAAGTGGAGAGAGTATAGCTATTGGCCTATAATTGGAGAATTCAGTAGAGCTGCCTCCTTTGTGAAGTGGGATTACATAGGATATTTTCCAGATGGTGGGAATTTTAGCTTCTACTATGGTTCAATTGATTAGTATTGAGGTAGGGTAAGCAATAGCATCAGCTGATTTTTGTAGGTACTCGGCAGGAGTTGATCAGCAGAAAGTGTAGTGGGTTTTAATTTTATGATCAAGGTACGGATAAGTGAAGTGGCGACTGGTTGGAAGCTGAGCGCAAGTAGGTTTCTAGGGGTGCTACTTTCAGGACCAGGGGAGCTAGGAGGTAGTTGGCTAGCTAGGGCTTGAATTGTCTCAGTAAAGAATTGGTTAAAACTATCAGAAACATCTTCAGGGGTTTTATCAATAGTAGCAGCAGGGATTGGGGTTGAAGTTAGTCCAGGATGTAGTAGATTATTTAAACCTGCCCAAAACTTCTGAGGGTTATTTTGATTTACTGTCTGTAAATTACAGTAGTATTGTTTTTTGTCTTGTAAAATTGATTTTTTGGTTTCGTTCCTGGATTGCATGCATTTAATGTGATCTTGAGGGTCTTTAGAAGAATGCCATAAAGCCCATGCTTTGTTTCTAAGGGTAATTTTGAGTTTAGACTCTATAGAAAGCCATGGTGCAGTTTTGCCTTGGTTCTCTTTGAGCGAACAGGTGCATGCAAATCAAGGATCTCAAGGAATTTGTTGTTAAAGTATGCTACTGCTTCCTCTAAGGGGAGGTGTTTTAGAATAGACAAATTACATGAGTTTAGTTCTTGTTGGAATTTGGCAGGGTCAAAGTTTTTATTGTTTCTAACCTTTCTGAGTAAGGGTTGTTGGGAATGAATGGTTTTGTGCTTAATTACATATGTGAGAAGGTGATCGCTTATGCCATTAAGGAGGGTACCAGAGGTGTACAGTTGGGGGTGACTGTTTATGAGCACCCAGTCAAGTATACTTTCTTTTTGGTTGGGTTTACCTATCCTGGTAGGGTTGGATATGATTTGTGTAAATGCATGCAAGTTAATATGGGTGGTTGGGGATTCTAAGGAACAGGTGCCCCAGTCTATGTTAAAGTCTCCAAGTAGTAGGGTTTCTTGGGGGTAGTGACATGATAACCAGTGCAGGATACCTTCAAATGTAGACATATTGTTAACCTGGAGGGATATACATACAGATGATATTAATGCATTTATTTTTATTAAGTTGCAATTTGGTGGCAAGAACCTCAGAGTTATTAATCTGAGGAGGTTGTATTACATCTATGGTGACATTCAACTCAGATTTATAGGGTACAGCTACCCCACCCCCCCTTCCTCGAAGCACGATCCAGCCTGTGTATGATGTACCCAGGTGGTAACACTTCATTGTCTTTAGTGTTAAATAGTGATAATGAACAAGATGCTGGGTGAATTGGGGGAGAAATTACTCCAGAAGGTATTCATAGCAGTATGAAGAGAGAAGCTTATTTCAGATGACTGTAGACCAAGCATACCAGTGCCAGTGTACAAGAACAAGTGGACATTCACAATTTTAGCAGTGTAGAGGTGTCAGACTCCTGTCGTACTGCATGAACGTTGCGGAGAGGGTGTTTGATAAATTTAAGTACAGTAAGATGGGAGATCAGCAGTTCAGATTCAGATCAGGATGCAGCAGTCGATCCAATATTTGCAGTGAGACATTTGTGAAAAAGCAAGAGATGAGGAGAGAGCTCATCTGTGCATTTGTAGACATGGGGAATGCATATGACAAAAATTCCAAGAAAGCTGATTTGATAAGTCCTGCAATGGTTCGAAGTCCCAGAAAAATAGTAGTGCAGGCTTGTATACAAAGACACTACAAAACAAGTATGAACAGTGTTCGACTCTCAGAGGGGTTTCCAGTGGGTGTGCATCGGGGTTCAGCTCTGACCCCTGTCCGTGTTTATATTGGTGATGGACTACATTAGCAAATAAGTTGGAGGGAACAGATCAACAAACTGTTGTATGCAGACTATGTTGGGGTTGAGCCGTTTACCACACACACACAAGGCACAAGGTTTTATTCTCACCTTTGAGGGATATTGTCTAGGCTTAAAATGGCTTAGGACAGCTAGCCTAGTACTTAGCTATGAACCGTAGCAATGTAGCATTATATGCCGACTCTGAACAAGACCTTCAGCAGATGATATTGGGATGGAATGCAAAACTGAAAGCACACAGGATGAAAACGAGTACAGAAACGTTAGTTGTAATGGGAGTAAATGGGGGAAATCAAAAGAAGCTGAGGACTGAGATAGAAGGGAGAACATAGAAGGGAGAACAGTGGAACAGGTTAGCAGTTTCAAGTATCAAGGAGGGGTGGTTGATGAGAAAGAAGTCTGAATGAAGAGGTCAAAGCTAGAATCAAAGGGGCTGCAGACAATTGGCAAGAAGTATCAGCAGTAGTTTGTGATAGAAGAATGCCAAAGAAGCTGAAAAGTAAAGTGTTAAAAATAGTGATGAAGCAGCCATTACTACTGTATGGTACTGAAACCTATATAGGGATGGCACGCAGTTGAAGCTACAAATGATGGAGATGAAGTGCCTGAGACAGGTGGTAGGATGCACACTGTGGTTCATATCAAGAAATTAGGACATTAGAACAAGAAGCTCAAGTAGCTCCAGTTGTAGAGACGAGAGAGGTCCAGTTATGGTAGTTCAAGCACATATGCAGAAAAGCAGAATGCAGTCTGGTGAAGATGATTTGGGACAGACTGAAGGCAAGAGAAAATGAGGACATCCAACAAAGAGATGGCTGTACTGTGTGAGAGAAGACCTGTGAGGATCAGGCATGACTGTTGAAGGTAGGAGACTAGCATTTAATTGAGCGAGATGGCGACAGCTGAAGCAACAACCCTACTCCATGTAGAAGAATGATATGAGGGGATTGCTGATGATACACACATGCACCTGTTTTGTTGTGTTTTCCTTTGGATTTTAAAGAAAGCAGTAGATAGAGGAGTCTAAAGATTAGAGACTAGGCTGAAGAAGTAGGTGGCCACACTATAAATGTAGATCAAAGATACTGATTTGTTAACTTGAAATAAATTAAAGTAGCTGGTTAAAAATATGCTGTTTCTGGGGAAGACTGTATGTTGAAAGAGAACGCTCCATGTGGGATGCTGTTAAGGAAGATGTAATCAGAAAGAGTTAATGTTTTTAGTGGAAGGTTTTAATACTGACTAAACCTTGCAGCGTACCTGTCAACTGACACTGCCTTATATGTTTGCTCTGTTACTCATGAAATGTGTGGTTTTCTGGTAAATAGCTGAGGATTGCAGTCACTGGGTAATGGACAATTGAGTTTCAGACTTCACATCCTTCATAAAATGCAGACAATGCAAACATTTGTTATTCTAGCAGCTTTCCAAGTATAGGATTATTGTAAAGTCTCTCCATGGTTTTGGGCTTTAGTCTGCCATTATTTTTGGACTTGTCACAAATTTTTACACTGAGATGTTAAGAGCTGCGCCTCGCAGCATGTGATTTTTACATGCAAGCACATGGTTGGATTGGGTGTTTGTTAGAAAAAGAATTGAATTTTCCACAGTTGATTAAAGTAACAACAGAAAAGTTTACAATATGGGAGTTATGATCAGGTTCATTGAGCAGCGCAAGTTAAAAGAACTCTATAGTGTAGCCAGAAGGAAGGCTTGGATAAAGAGGTATTGATTGGATGTTTTGTATAACCAAATTAGGCACAAAGTAGAAGTGGTTATTAAAAGATTATATCCATGGGATAGAGGCGGATTTCTGAAAATGGAAAAATGGTGAAAAACTCAAATTACTTCTTTTGAGCTCTCTTGATTGTTTTCCATTTGTTTTAAAAGAGGTGAACAAATAGGGTGCACATACATTGTGTGTTTGTTTATGATATGTGTGCATAAGCTTGTGAACTATAGGAGTGACCTGAGGGTATGTGCACATGTATGTGACCGGGGTGCATGCATGTGTGCGTGTTTGCCTTTACAAACTAGAACTATAATAAGTTGCCCAGTGTCTGTATGTGGATGTGGTCAAAACAGTGATTTTATTGGTGGATATACATCAAACTGGGAAACAGATAACTATTTTTTGCTGCTAGCTGAAGACTTATTTTAAGTAATTATCTTTCAAAAATGAGGCATAACATGTGTTATGCAACACACAAACCCTCAGTCCTTCTTGGGGGTGGGCCTAACTTCTTCATGTTTCCTGGGTCCAACCAAGCCTAAAACTGCCCCTATTCAGGGTGTACTCAGATAATCACTATAAATTGTTTGGTGGCTGGTGACAAATGTGGTCTTTCATTTATCATCTGGTTGGCAGCTATTCGTACAATCAAACCTAAGAGGTGTGCACAGGTCACCATAGCTTGTCAAAGGATACTTTACTGTCTACAAGCAACAGTTTGCTATGCATTACTAAAGTTGTACATCAGACATGCATATAAGTGGCTGTCATTTGTGGTCAGGTTAAGGTAGAGTGCTGTGTATATGACATCAGCAAGCTGAAATATAGTACTGTGGCTATAATATTCCACAGTCATACAAGCTTAGCATCAAGGGAGTATACAAAGAAGGCGTATGGCTTTGGGGATAGGTGTGAAGAGGCCAGCACTGTGCACACATGATGACAATAACTTTCAATGTATAGAGGTTTATATATTGTTACTATTCTAATGACCACTAGAGCCCTTACAAGCCTAGCTGCACACCTCAAACCATTTGAGTCTTAAGTACCATGGGCATCTATATTGGGGGCACTTTAGTAGGGGGTAACTGAGGATTTGTAGAGGGGGTATTAGGATAATACTTTTCTTACTGACTTGCTCTGTCCAATAAGGGACATGGGGTCAAGACCAGAGGTAAATACCAGACTTTCATTACAGTTGCTAAGTATTTGTTTGAATAGTCAGTGATGAACTCTTTCACATGGATGGGGAGCCTGTTTCATAATGCAGGAATCCTTTGGAACACTTATCTGTCCGTCCAGCACATTATGTTTGTCACAAACAAAGTTCAGATTCCTGGATCTAGTGTTTCTGGTACTGTTTGTTTTGCACATGAGCAGCAGATCCATCACAGTCTGAGGAAACTCTGTAAGCCAGGTAAAAATCACCTCTCAACAGCCTGTTGGAGACTGAACACAGAGACAGAGCCTTTATGTGGTCTGTGTAGGATAAGGGTATTTATATCCTGAATTCTCCTAGTGAAAAGCCTTTGTGGGCATTCCAACTATTGCAAGTGTCTAGTCAGATACATACCAAAGGGGCCATTTCATTCAGTGATAGCTCTGGTAATGGCCAAGTAGAGTTGTACTGTAACTAACTTGGATCTGGATATAATACCCTTGGCTTTAATTTGGGCAATATAAAATGATTTTGTTATTATCTTAGCTACATGTTGGTCAAAGGCTGGACTGCAGTCTACATATGTTCCCAGATAGTTTTTGTTTTTCTGGGTAGAGCACTGATCTCCATGGATCATTTTCAGACTCGGCCTGGGAGCAGTGTCTTCCTTACTAGTGGGTTGACTCTTTGGGGCATTTATCAATGGAGTATTTGTCTTGGTTTGACAGTTTCCCAAAGGACATTATAATGCATTTCTTGGATTGAATTTTAAGCCAATGTTTTCGGCACCAGTCTTTTGTCTATGTTAAACGTTCTTGCAAGATGTCAGTGTCTTGCGGGGCATCTATAACATCTCCCAATTTTCAGTCATCTGCAAACTTGATGAGCCAAAGGCCTTGAACGTTACCCTTGACTTCTAAGAACTAGATGCCAAATGGGAGTGGACCCAGCACAGAGTCCTGAGTTACTCCCCTGGTGACTGGTCTCTTGGAGGAGGAGGTCTCACCGATCCTGACTTCTTGGGTCATGTCTTTGAGCCAGACAGCAATCAGTGAGTTATTTATGGATGTCACCTAGTTCAGATAGCTTGTCAACAATATCTCAGTGGGCTGTTGTATCAAATGCCTAGGCCAGGTCAAGATAAGCAGTATGTACCCTTATCTGTTGCCTTGCTGATCCTCTCAAAGAAGCTAACCAGGTTGTCTGCATGATCTTCCCTTCAACCTAAACTGGACATTTCCTTGTTTAAAAGAAAAATCTGTAAACAGATTCCAAGTCATGAGGCTCTTCTGATGTACTCCACTAAGCTACACTTAAAACACATCTGAAATATAATATAAAACTGATTTCCAAAGGCCTGAGAGAGAAGCTCACCACGTTTCACATGCACATCTTGGCCTAGACTGGGAGTTGAAAAGTGTATCCAGTTTTGAGCCGTTGCTGAGAGTTAAAAAGCAATTTTTTTTTGAAAAATGTATTTAGTTTTTATTCTTGAGTTTTTCACTGAAGGGAAAAGTCAGGGAAAATGTGGCATGGGTTCAATTAGAAATAAGAAGATACAACTATGTACAAGATCAGTCTGCCAATCAGTATATGCATGCAAGCTGTAAAGCAAGCATACAACCAAAAGAACAGTCATGTATAATATTGTTGAAGCAACAGCTTTTTATTACATTGGGTAATATGTCATTAACATTGAATGCAAATAGATCTAAACATATAGACAAAAAGCAAGTACTGAACTGTACCAAGACATAGGATCACAGGTGTGTACTAGCCCAACGGCCCTAGAGCCTTTACAAGTCTAGCCCATAGAAGGTGCCCTGGTATCATGCCGCCGTCAGCTCCTGGTGCCTCTATCAAGTAGAGCCACTGGAATGATCCCCGGGGTGAACTTTTTATTTCCCATCCACTCATCAAGATTTCTCTTGAAAAAGGCCAGTGCAGTGCTCTGCTTGACATGTACGGGAAGTTGATTCCAGAGCATGGGCAGTCTCTGAGTTATGAACCTGTCCCTCCAGCATGTTCTATTAATTGTGGTAATAAGGGTGAGGTCCCTGGAGCGTGTGGTGCGTAGGGATTTCTTTAGGTGTAACATTTCTAACAGGGTTGGATCAGACATGGCTTTGTAAGTCAAGCGGGAAAAGTTGGAGTCTGTCCATGTAGGTCATGTGTTTACGGCCTAGGATCCTCTTCATGAGGTACTTTTGTGGCCTTTCCAGCTGTTGCATGTGTTTAGTGAGGTACATGCCAAATGGGGCATTATACTCGATGATTGGTCTGAGGGAAGAGTAGAGAGATGATGACCTCTTTCTTCCTATGTTCAAAACCCTTGGTAATGAGATGTGCCGCATAGGACTTTCTGACTACAGTGACAAATGTGGTGGTCGAAGGAGAGGTTGCTGTCAACCTGTGTCCCCAGATCTCTTAACAGCTTCAGTGTTCAGTGGGCTACCATCAATGTGGTAATTAATGGGAACTGAGTTTTTTTCAAAGGGAACAACAACGCATTTTTTGGCATTAAGCTTAAGGCCATGGTTTTGACACCAGTCGTCGGTCTCAGTGAGGCCTTTCTGTAGGATGTCTACATCACTTGGGGAGTTAATAATGGCTCCCAGCTTGCAATTGTCAGTGAACTTGGTCAGCCAGAGTCCCTCCATGTTGGCCTGGACTTCTGAGAAGTAAATGCCAAACAGGAGAGGATCCAGGACCAATCCCCTGTGGGACTCCACTCGTAACTGGTCGGCAGTCTGACTTGGTCTGCTTTCACATTGTGGGTTCTATCCGTGAGCCAATTTTCAACCCACCTAGTGATACAGGGCTTGATGCCTAGTTTGGTGAGTCTATCAATATAATTCCTGAGTGGGGAATGGTATCAAAGGTCTTGGCTAGATCGAGGTAAGCTGTATGAACTGCCTTGCCTTCATCCACAGCTCTGATGACTGACTCAAAGAGGTCAACCAGGTTGAGCAAGCATGATCTACCCTTCACAAAACCAAATTGTGTGGGATCCAGAGTTTGGAGATTCCCTACATCCTTGTTAATTAGGTCCATGATGATGCGCTCCATAGCTTTACATATCAGACTTGTCAGGCTAATGGGGCGATAATTCCCAGGGCCTGTACTCACTCCCCCTTTATGGAGAGGGATGACTGCAGCAGTGCACCATTCAGTAAGTACAAAGCCTGAGGTGAGGCTGTGATTGAACAGGGCACACAGGTGTGGTGCCAGTTCACTTTGTAGTTCATGTAGAACACAGCCAGGGATACTGTCGGGTCCCATGGAAGCTGTATTCTTGGCCTTGGACAATGCAGCTTTAACCTGTGCTGCAGTAATGCTGGGTGCCCCACATTCTTCCAATATTGTGATTGGTCCTTTGGGGGGGGGTAAAGTTGGCACTGAATCTGTCGGCCAGTATGTTGGCAATATCTGCTGGCTCAGTATACAAGGTACCATTGTGCAGTAACTCAGAGCAAATCTGGGTATTGCCATGGAGATTCTTGATATAACTGCAGAAGGCTTTGTGGTTGTTTTTAGTGTCTGCCGCAATTCTGCCTTCATAGCTAGCTTTAGAGGTTTTGATGAGGGATCTCAACTTTTTGTTGAGGCTAATAAGGGAGTTTTTCCTGTCTTGGGACTTCACCTTTTTCTGCAACAGTTTCTTCCTTCTGTTGTAGAGTTTGTTAATGGCAGGGGACCACCAGATTGGCTTGCTTTTTTTGGAGGAGAGCATCTTGGTCCTGTTGGGTATGGCTAGTTCCATGCATTTATGTACGTGTTCGTACAATGCACTGGTGTATGATTCGGTGGTCATCCACCTATTTTCCATTTGCATGGATGGCATGAAGTTAGCCACTTCTGTTTTAGGAGCCCAAAGTCAGCTTTGGAGAAGTTTTTCATGGTGGTTACCTTTGCTGATGGTGTGGTGAGACGTGGATTTCCATGGTAATTAGTTTGTGGTCAGATACAACCAGGGAGGAATTGACTATTGGTGTTGAGCAACGGTTGCCCATGTTAGTAATATCCAGGTCAAGAATGTTGCTTCCTTTAGTGGGGGTAAGAATGAGCTGGTCCAGCGCACTGGAATTAATGAATTCCAGGAAGCGTTGGTCAAGTGTATTGCTGCATGAGTAGTTTTTCCAGTTGATGGAGGGGTAGGTGAAGTCACCCAGTATAAGATGTTGGGTTGGACCCTAATAGTTTCCAGGGTGCTTAGGAACATGGAATGAGAATCTTGGGACATGGTTGGGAACCTACAGGAGGCTACGACCTGAATCGCCATGGTGCAAACAGCAATGCTGCAAGATACTTATCTGGACAGAAACAGGCATCTGAATTTGGCTAAGTGAGGATTGCAGGGTGAACATTCAACAGAACATAAAAGACAAAGGAGGAGAGTAATAGTACTGACTGTGAGAGAGGCTCTAATAATAATATTATAGAGGATTATATTTAGGAAGAGGGTAGTGAGACCAGCTATGTTATATGGGTTGGAGACAGTGGCACTGACAAAAAGGCAGGAGTCAGAGCTTGACATGGCAGAGCTAAAGATGTTAAGATTTGTACTGGGTGTGACGAGGATGGACAGGATTAGGAATAAGTATATTAGAGGCTCAGCCCAGGTTGGAAGGTTTGGAGACAAAGCCAGAGAGGCAAGTGGTTTTGGCATCTTTTCAGGCTTGTTGGCTGTTGGTGAAGCACCCACCAAGAGGAGAAAACGCTGAGAGAAGAAGGGAGCCACTTTTGAGATTTTAAGTATTTTTTCTCTGTTTATTTGCTAAGTTCTTCTGCATAATACCTAGTTTGAGCATTTTCTGGCTTGTTAAACTTGATTTCTGCATTAGTAGCTGTATTTAGAGCACAACCAAAAGTTGTTTACTGAATTTCCTGTTTGCACTTAATTTTAAATCGTTTTTTTCTCAAAACTTGCATATTTTCTGTCCTTGACCTAGCACTCTTGTGTGGATTCATTTACTGCACTGTTATAACTTGATATTACCTGTGAACCTCTGCTATCTCTGAAAAAACAAAAACAAAAACAAAAAAATCTTGCTTTTTTCCCACTTTTCTGAGATTTAAAAAAGTTCAGTTACAGGCTTGCTGTTTCCTGAACTATATGCAAGTTTCTGTGAGGCCATTTTTGCTTGGGCTAAAGGAAAGTTTCTCTGTTGATCAGTGGCAGTGAATAACATTGAGCAGCCTTCCCTGCCCCCCATAGGAGAGGTTACTGACTTGAAACTGTAGTTTTATTGGCCAACAGGGGTCATTTCCAAAACTCCGTCATCTTCCTCTCTTAAAACCTAGTTGCCTCGTGGTTTTGGCGTCTTTTCAGGCTTGTTGGCTGTTGGTGAAGCACCCACCAAGAGGAGAAAACGCTGAGAGAAGAAGGAAGCCACTTTTGAGATTTTAAGTATTTTTTCTCTGTTTATTTGCTAAGTTTTTCTGCATAGCTGCCTAGTTTGAGCATTTTCTGGCTTGTTAAACTTGATTTCTGCATTAGTAGCTGTATTTAGAGCACAACCAAAAGTTGTTTACTGAATTTCCTGTTTGCACTTAATTTTAAATCGTTTTTTTCTCAAAACTTGCATATTTTCTGTCCTTGACCTAGCACTCTTGTGTGGGGTCATTTACTGCACTATTATAACTTGATATTACCTGTGAACCTCTGCTACCTCTGAAAAAACAAAAACAAAAAAAAAAAAAATCTTGCTTTTTTCCCACTTTTCTGAGATTTAAAAAAGTTCAGTTACAGACTTGCTGTTTCCTGAACTGTTTGTAAGTTTCTGTGAGGCCATTTTTGCTTGGGCTAAAGGAAAGTCTCTCTGTTGATCAGTGGCAGTGAATAACATTGAGCAGCCTTCCCTGTCCCCCGTAGGAGTGGTTACTGACTTGAAACTGTAGTTTTATTGTCCGTTTTGGGTCTATTCCTGCTTCTTTCCAGCCCCTGCTATCAAGCACGCCTTAACGTGCTTTAGCGTGATTTAGCGCGGAGTTGCCACTAGAGCAGCATCGGGCAGCGCCAGTTTAACAAGGTTAAACTTTTTCTGGCTCCATAAAGTCTGTTCTTCAATTTTTCCCTTAGAACTGCTCCGTTAGGAACCTAAACAGTTTACACCTTCACTAAAAAGCACAACACTTGTTCCTAATTGCTTTTTCTTCTCAAAAAGCCCAGCACTTGTCTTAAAAGCATATCCCTTGTCTTAAAAGCATTTTCTTTGTATGTCAAGCACTCCTATATTATACAAATCCCTCACTTGCAAACCCCCCCAGGAGTGCCCACTTCCCTGCTAAGCCCTCTACTGTTCTGTCTCATACCAACTCATAATTCTTTCTAGCATGTCGAAGGGTCAGATGCTGGCGTCCTCTCCTGCCCAGTTGGTGAATCTGGGAATTCTGAGGCAATGTTACAATTGCCTCATGTACACGGACAACCCTCTCCTCCTCCCACATAACACTAACACTTGCGAGAGATGCAGCTATTTAGCCAAACTGGAGGCTGAGCTCTCTCAACTCAGGACTGGCAAGACCAGGCAGGAGGAGAAGGCAACTACACACACCACAATACAAGTCTCACATAACTCAACCACACCACTGAATCAAACACATAAACACACTAAGACATACTCGGAGGCTCTGAGTAAAAATTTACCTAAACAGCAAAGGCCTCCAAAGCAGACACCCAAGCAACTGCAAACTCAAGACACCACACAAACAACACATAAAAAACAAAATCAGTGTGCAAAGCAGTCACTGCCCTTAAGGCCAAATACAACACCAAACATACTTGTCATAGGTGACTCCATAGTCAGACACTGACGTCCCACTCACCAAGCTGAACAATGAGAAGGTCACGGTAAGCTGCCTATCGGGCGCTAGAATCCGCCACATAACACAAGCACTCAGGTCACTCCACGGCAAGTACAAGTATGACAGAGTCATTGTCCATGCTGGTGTGAACGACCTGAGATGTACCTCCCTGGACTACATGAAGAGAGACATAGAGGAGCTCTCTGATTATGTAGCCCAGGCAGGTATGACCCTGACCCTGAGCAGTATCCTTCCTTCACCACGAATGATGCCACAATATAGCGACAAGATGATCAGCTTTAACAACTGGCTTAATTTCTGGTGTCATTCAAAGGGGATCCAGTGTCTGTCTGCTTGGGATGACATGCATGACAAGCCACGCTGCTTCGCAAGGGATGGCTTGCACCTGTCACCCCTGGGATTCTGGATATTGGCTAAGGCTCTTGCCACCCCATAGTGCCTTTTTTAGGCAAGGCTCAAATTCTAAACCTACCACCCTAGAAAACAAAAACGGGAAGAAACTAAGGGTAATGCTGCTCAATGCCAGAAGTCTAAATCTCAAAATGCACGCACTCGAGGCCCTTCTCAGTATGGAGAACATAGATGTTTGTGCTGTGACTGAAACCTGGTTCAACGCACCTGAGAGCACCCCGGCACTGTCAGGTTTTACCTCATATCATGTGTTCCGGCCCCAAAACCCGGACCATACCACAAAACGAGGGGGTGTATCCATATTCATCAAGGATACCCACACCTCCAGGTTGGTGGCTACGCACGAAGCATCGGAAACCATCCAGGTGCAATTAACCATAGACAAAACGGCTCTACAATTTGCAGCATGCTACAGGCCACCCTCTCAAACTCAGGAAACCCACACAGCCTTCCTGAAGACACTGGAGGGTATAAATGTATCACCAAACACCATCATATTGGGTGACTTCAACTACCCGAATATAGACTGGGAACATTACTCAAGCCCCAACTTTCTAGCCCAAAGGTTCCTGGAGTTCATAAATTCAAATGCCATGGAACAACTAGTCACCGTCCCCACAAGAGGAGAAAATATACTAGATCTCATCATCACAAACATGGGGACAAAATGCTCCACACCGGAAGTATATCCCTCTTTGGTGAGATCAGATCATAAACTAATCTCACTAGAAATCCACATACCGTCCCCACCCCAAACAAAAAGACCACAGTGAAGAACTTCTCTAAAGCAAACTTCACACTACTCAAGACAGGTGTGGTATCCTTCAAGGCCCCCGAGCCAATGGAAACCACAACCCAATCTGTAGAAGCCCTTACAAATGCCTTCTATGAACACCTTCAGGACTGCATGGATCAGGCAATCCCAAATATAACCAAGACTCTTTCCACCAAGGGCAAACGTTCAGTCTGGTGGACCCCAGCCATAAACAAACTTTACAATAAGAGGAGAAAGCTATTACATGACAGAGCAAAAATCCCAAAAAGGGAAGGCATCTTTGATCAGTACTAACAAGAAACTACGATCCCTCATAAAATCATCCAAGGCAAACTTTGAGAAAAAAATTGCCATAGATTCAAAAAACAATCATTAGGCCTTCTTCAGCTATGTCAGAAACCTGGGTGGAAACTCCCAGATATGCTCAGAATTAGTCCAAAATGATACAAAAATCACTGAACCCACAGACATTGCCAACATACTGGCAGACAGGTTCAGCGCAAACTTCACCCCCCTCTCCCCCCCAAAAGGAGAGATAACTATCCCAACAGAGTGTAGCCTCCCACACATCTCAAATGCGCAGGTGAAAGCTGCTCTCTCTAAAGCTAAAAACACGGCATCAATGGGACCGGATGGTGTCCCCGGCTGTGTGCTACATGAACTCAATGAAGAGCTAAACCCGCACATAAGGCAGCTGTTTAATCTTAGCCTTACCACAGGACATGTGTCCAAGGAGTGGCGTACGGCAACTGTGGTCCCACTCCACAAAGGCAGTGCCTCTATGGACCTTGGTAATTACCGCCCCATAAGCTTAACAAGCCTGGTCTGCAAAGCTATGGAGAGGATCATAATGGAACTCATAAACAAGGACATAGGGGACTTGCAGACCTTGGACCCAGCCCAGTTTGGCTTTGTCAAGGGCAGATCTTGCCTTTTGAATTTGGTCGACTTCTTCGAAACAGTTACCAAGGCCATTGATGAGGGAAAGGCAGTCCATACATCATACCTTGACCTTGCAAAAGCTTTCGACACAATACCCCACTTGGGTATCATAGAGAAACTTACCAGCTTAAATGTAAACCCATATGTCACAAGATGGGTTGCAAACCGGCTAAAGGACAGAACCCACAGGGTTAGAGTTGCTGGAGCCATGTCAGACTCCAAGCCGGTTACAAGTGGTGTCCCACAGGGCTCAGTCCTTGGCCCCCTATTGTTCGGCATCTACTTCTCAGAAGTACAGGCAAACATAGGAGGACTATGGCTGACAAAGTTTGCGGATGACTGCAAACTGGGTGCCATAGTGGATAGTACATCGGACACAGACATCCTTCAGAGGGGTCTCACGGAAACTGATAGCTGGTGCCAGAGCCATGGCCTGAAGTTAAACGTAAATAAGTGTATAGTCATACCCTTCGGGAAAAACAAGGTAACCCCAAGCTACCATATAGATGGCAACCCACTAAGCACAGAAGAGGTTATCAGGGACCTGGGTACCCAGGTTGACAGTGGCCTCTCGTTTGACACTCACGTTGCTAAAGTGGTTCGAAAGACCTTCTACATTGCCCATCTGATCATGAAGGGATTCACATCCAGATCAAGTGAGGTCATTGTTCCCCAGTACTCTTCACTTATCAGACCAATGATCGAGTACAATGCCCCATTCGGGATGTATCTCACCCGACACCTGCAGCAATTGGAGAGACCCCAAAAGTTCCTCACCAAAAGGATAAAGGGACTCCAAAACCTGTCATATACTGCCAGACTGAAGAAACTCCAACTCTATTCAGTTGCATACCGTCTGCTCAGAGGTGACCTGTGCCTGACATACAAGGCCATGACCAACCTGGAATTAATGGACATGCTCCACCTCAAAAAATCCAAATCCACCAGAACCACTAGAGCAAGCGACTTAAACCTTAGCACGGATATAAATAGGACGTGCTAGAGGGATAGATTTATCACCCAGAGACTCCCCATGCTGTGGAATAAAATCCCGGTCCATGTGAGGCAGAGCATCTCGCTGGCTCTGTTCAAGAGAAATCTTGACCGGTGGATGGGAGATCGTAGGTTTACCCCAGGAATCATCTCTGTGTCACTGCTGGACAGAGGCACAACAAACTAATGGGCACATTATTTCTAACATAAGGGGTGGCGTAAGCCACATAACTTTGGGCTAGGCTTATAAATGCCTTAGGGCAGATAGCCTAGTATAAACCTATGAACCTATAAGATTACGTTGGTTTGGACATGTGCTGAGGAGGGATGCAGAGTATATTGGGAAAAAGATGCTAAGGATGAAGCTGCCAGGTAACAGGAAATGAGGGAGGCCTAAGATAAGGTTTATGGATGTAGTGAGAGGACATGCAGGTGGTTGGTGTGACAGAGCAAGATGCAGAGGACAGGAAGAAATGGAAACAGTTGATCTGCTGTGGCGACCCCTAAAGGGAGCAGCTGAAAGAAGAAGATGATATTCAGGATACCGACTGCAACAAGCATATTATGTGCTTCAGACATGGATATAAAGAAATTCCCCTCTCAAGCGAAGCTCAAGATGTGAACCTTGAAATCCATGTCGAGAACACAATTCTTTGTTACAACTGGAGATCTGATCACAATTCTTTGCAGTGCATGGAGATTTATCTTCTCTATGTAATACTAGTTAGTCAAAAAAAACATTATGTGTTTTGCCATCTTTGAAAGCCAGTAAAGCAGTGGAGAAGTGGTTAATGTCTTTACACATTCCCTGTCTAAGGAAAGCAGTTTAATTCAAAACAAGTGTGTTCTTTAACAGATAGCAAGCAAAAATGGGAGGTGAAATGAAGCCTTTTCATGCCTTGCTGATATTTACTGGTCAATGCAGTCTTTTACTTGTAGTACAAACACGTGCAGTCTGTGAATTTGTGCAGAGCTAACTAGCTGGCTGTGCTGGATTCTAAAACCATCTGATATACCAACTGATAAGTATATTTTTTGCACTTGATTGCACTATACTGCTTTTATATACTTGTCCTCTGTATTCTGTGTGCATTGTTTGTTTTTCCCTCCCTCCCAGGTGGTGTTGCATTCTTAAAGTTGCTGGTTTTGGAATTGACCACCCCTGCTGTAAAAATTTCATTCTGGTCACTCCTCCCATTCTCATCTCATTTGCTCACTCCACTGAATACAGTAAGATCAATTTGGAAGGACTATCCCTTGCCTTTTTTGCTTTTAGACACTCCTCCCTGCCCCATCTCATCAGCTCGGTCTTCTGAGTACAAAGAGAACATTTGGGGAAGGCAAACCCCCTTAGCTTCTTCATCTTGAACTATCTTCTGTTTCCTCCCTCTCCACTCAAAAAATGTTTTAACTTTCTTCAGCTGCCTTTACTGTAATTGTGTTCTTCCTACTTTATTACCCTATTTTTGCTGTGTGCTAAGTGTTCGAGTGCTTTTACTCTGCTACATTTATTACTGCTTGTTAGTAGCCTGATTATATTTATCTTTTACTCTAAGCATCTTAGTTTTGGTTTTAGTACTTGTGCTTCAGGCCAGTTAATTTACATTTAAGGTTTTTGTGGTCTCTCATGGATAAACCCTTACCAAAATCCTCTCTCCACAAGTCCGCCCAAGTATTCGGAACACAATGTCTGGACAATTCCCATCAGTTTCTCCTGCCAGCCTGGTCGACATGGGCATACTGAGACAGTGCATCAACTGCCTCTTGTTTACTGACATCCGTCTTCTCTTAGTACATAATTCTTCTACTTGCGGGAAATGCATCTACATCAGTAATCTGGAATCCATGCTCTTTTAAACCACAGTCAATACTCCTGACAAAGAAGAGATTGCCAGCACAAACACCACACCACTCACATCACATAGCCAAGCACAACACACATCCACCTTTTCAGAGGTCTTCAATAAAAACCTACCTAAACAGCAGAGACAGACCTCCAAAACACACTCACAAACATTCCACACAACACCAAATGTATCACACACAGCAGACAGCACACTGGTGTCTCACAAACGCAGCCCATAAGGCAAAACAATAAACCATCACAGCCCATAAGGCATAACAATAAACAAACATACTAGTCATTGGCAACTCATCTGTGAGACACTGATGTCCTCCTCACCAGGCTTGACAAGAAGAAGGTCACGGTCAGTTGTCTGTCTGGTTACAGAATCCGCCACATCAAGCACGCACTCAAGTCTCTCTACAACAAGTACAAGTATGACTCTGTCATTCTCCATGTTGGTGTGAATGACTTGAAACTTATCTCCCTGGACTACATGAAGAGAGACATGATTGAGCTCTCAAGAGTGCGTGTCCCAGGCAGGTATGACCCTAGCCCTAAGCAGCATCCTACCTTCACTAAGAATGTTACCACAATACCAACAAAAAATAATTGACTTCAACAATTGGTTTAGCTTCTGGTGTCATTCCAAGGGGATCCAGTATCTGTCTGCCTG
The DNA here is from genome assembly GCF_019279795.1 of Protopterus annectens. Lineage (NCBI taxonomy): Eukaryota > Metazoa > Chordata > Ceratodontiformes > Protopteridae > Protopterus > Protopterus annectens. Next base: position 1,831,283,971 of record NC_056726.1, read on the forward strand.
GGATGACATGGTTAACAGGCCTCAATGCTTCGCCAAAGATGGCCTCCACCTGTCACCACTGGAATTCCAGATCCTGGCCAAAGCTCTCTCCTCTCCCATTGTGCCTTTTTTAGGCAATGTCCCAAAGACAAACCTTCCAACATAAAAGATCTGTCAAAAAACATATTGAAGGTCATGCTGCTAAACACTAGGAACCTTATCCTGAAAATGCACTCACTGGAGGCTCTCCTTGCACTGGAAGATGTCGAAGTCTGTGCGGTCAACCAGGCTATACCTCATTCCACACATTCCGACCCCAAAATGAGGTCAGTAAGATGAAGGGTGGTGGAGTGTCCATCTTCATTAAGGACAGCACACCCCCAGACTTGTCTGCCAGCATGATGCACTGGAACTACCCCAGACGCAACTGACAGTTGGCAAGACACCCATCCAAGTTATAGCCAGCTATAGACCCCACCTTCATGACTCAGGACACCCACTCCTTTTACCTGGATCTGCTCAATTCCATCAAGGTACCCCCTAACACCCTGATCCTTGGTGACCAACTACCCCACCATAGACTGGGTGAACTATTCCTGCACTAATGCACTCACTCAACAATTCCTTGACTTCATCAATTCTAATGCACTAGACTAGCTTTGACTCATCCCCCACAAGGGGAGAATACAATTCTGGACATGGTTTTCACCGCTGCACCACTCCCACAATATGTGCTTCCCTGGTGAGATCACATCATCGGACTATCTCGTTTGAAGTTTCCATCATAAACAACCCCCCCCCCCAGCTGTAATCAAGCTAAAAACTTCTCAAAAGCTGATTACAACCTCCTAAGGTGAGGGTATCTGTAGCTTCAGACCACCGCCCCCTCAGAGGATACCAATAATTATGCTGAACAGTACACTAATGCAGTACACAAGCACCTGTACAACTGCATGGACTCAGACATACCCAACATAACTAAAACTTGCTCCTCAAAGAAGCACAAACCTGTTTGGTGGACATCCTCTATCAACAGGCTTTACAACAAAAGGAAGAAACTGTTGGTCCAAGGGTAAAAAGGAACAAATTCCAAATTGAAAAAGCTTCCTCCTTAGCCTCAACAAGCAAATTAGATCACTAGTGAAAACCTCCAAAGTCAATTATGAATTGAAATTAGCCTCCGAAACAAAGGGAGACCAAACAGCCTTCTTCAGTTACGTCAGGAAACTCCATGGCAAAGCCCAGATTTGTTCCGAATTAGTACTTAACAGTATCACTTACACTGATCGTGTTGACTTAGCCAACCTACTAGAACATAGGTTCAGAGCAAACTTCAACTCTGTCCCCCCAAAGGCCCTTTCGACATCCTTGATACTTGTTCTGCACCTCACATCTCCGCAGTTCAAGTGTTAAAGGCCCTATCCAAGCCAATGAACACAGCTTCCATGGGACCGGATAGCATCCCTGGTTGTCTTCTGCACCATCTCCAGCAAAAACTAGCTTCACCATTGAGCACCATATTCTACCAAAGCCTAAGGACAGGCTTCATTCCAGCAGAGTGGAGAATTGCCATAGTCATCCCCTTGCCCAAGGATGGTGCCACTGCTGACCCTGGGAAACTATTGCCCCATTAGCTTGATAAGTTTGATCTGTAAAGCCATGGAGCATATTAATATGGATCTCATAAACAAGGACATAGGCTATCTCCACGCACTTGATCCAACCCAGTTCAGATTCATCAAGGGCAGATCTTGACTGCTGAACCTGGTTGACTTCTTAGAGACGGTCACCAAGGCCCTGGATGAGGTAAAGTCAGTACATACAGCTTACCTTGACTTGGTCAAAGCCTTTGACACAATCCCCCACCTGGGCATCATCAAAAAGCTGACACAACTTGGTGTAAATCCCTATCTCATCAGGTGGGTGGCCAACAGGTTCACCGACAGAACCCTCAAGGTCAAAATAGGCACCTCCGATACCAGACCTGTCACTAATGGAGTTCCCCAGGGATCTGTCCTGGGAACCCTGTTTGGCATCTACTTCTCAGAGGTCCAGGCAAAGACAAAAGGCCTGTGGCTGACCAAGTTTGCGGATGTCTGTAAGCTGGTTGCTGTCATTTACTCCCCAAAATGATATTAACATACTGCAAGAGGGTCTCACAGCAATTAATGACTGGTGCCATAGTCATGGCCTCAAGCTAAATGCAAAAACATGTATCATACCATTTGGCAGAAACATGGCCCCTCCTGATTACCACATCAATGGCAACTCCCTAAACACACAACCTGTGGTGACAGACCTGGGTACTCAGGTTGATAATCTCACATTCAACTATCATGTAGCGGTAGTGGTCAGAAAAGCCTTTTACTTTATTCATCTCATAAGTAAAGTTATTGCATCCAGAAAAAAGGGGGTTACTACCTCTCTATACTCCTCCCTCATTAGAACAGTAATTGAGTACAATGCCCAGTTTGGTACGTACCTCTCTAAACATCTTCACCAACTGGAAAAGCAACAGAAATACTTCAGAAAGAGAATCCATGGCCTCCAACGCCTGTCCTATGTGGACAGGCTCAAATCACTATCACTCTATTCGGTATCATACAGATTGCTCAGAGGTAATTTGTGTCTCACGTACAAAGCAATCTCGGATCCTGCCCTACTAGAGATGCTCCACATACTCAAGTCTAACTCCTTGCATATTACCCACGTGAAAGGCCTGAATCTAATATGCGACATCAACAAAAGCTGCTGGAGAGAGAGGTTTGTCTCCCAGGGGCTGCCCCATCTCTGGAATAGACTTCCCATACATGTCAGAGTACCTTGCTGACATTCTTCAAGAGGAGCCTTGATGAGTGGATGGGAAACCACAAATTTATCCCAGGGGTTCCACTTGTGTCCCTCATTGACAGGGGAGACAAGTGCTGACTGAGGTTTCTATTTGGGGATAAACTCTGGGCTAGGCTTGTAAGGGCCGCAAGGCCATTAGCCTAGAAACCACATAAGATCCTATACAGACACCCGACCTTAACACACAGGGAGTGCTTTGCAATTAAGCACTACTAAAACTCACCATAATGTTCCACCTATGTTATCCATTTTCATTCTTCCTCTGCTGATGGGTTTGGATCCGATCCCTTGAATCCAGCCCACTGTTGCTAAATCTCATGGCAACCAAAAACTCTGGAGCTTCTCCCTTACTCATAATGCACCAACCCCAATTACCTCAGATCTTCTTTTCTGCCCTAGTAGAAAATAAAAGATGGAAATTAATGGAGTAGGAGGATACAAATAAAGGAAATTAGGGGAGCCAATAGTGAAGCAGAGTGTCCCCTGGGGAATTCCCCCTGTGGGGGGATTAGGGCAAAGTAACTGCTGCATCTGTTGTTCGGAGGAGACGCAAACAGGTCACAGCAAGGCTGGCCCCATTGTCAAAAGATTGTGTTCGCAATCTTTTTGAGGGACCATTCGTGAGGTAGAAGAATGCACCTGCTCAATCTTGTCTGCTATCACATTGGACTTCCCTTCCAACTGCTTTCTTTTAGCAGTGCACATTCTGGGGATCACCCATTGCTACACTCTGAGAGCTTCTCAACACAATGGGTAGGATTTGGTTCCTCCCTGTTTGCTGATGTACCGGACGACTATCAGTTGTCCAACTGTACTGCAACAGTGCCCAAAGGAAGAGCATTCTGAAATGCCTGCAACGCTAACAGCACTTCTCTCATCTCCAGGACATTTACATGCAAACTGGCCTCTTCGGGGCACCAGGTGCCTTGGACAATCTTCCCCAGATAATGCCCCCCATCCTAGCTGTGAAGGACCCATGGGCACTATAGCTTTGGGCTGAGGGGGAATGAACGGACCTGATCTGAATGAATCCACCATTTCTCCAAAGCCACAACTGTACTTTCCTGATCATGTAGCCTAGAAACTCTTAAAAGTTGACCTCTTACCACATTTTCAAAAATATGTGGTGGATGCATACTGTTACGTTCATTAGATGTTACGTCTCTGATTACGGTTATACCTAATCAAATAGGTCTTTCCTATGTAAAAAATTTTCTTAAAGAAGGCTCTCTCACTGATGAAATAATAGAGTTTGTTTGCTACCTTATAGAGTGGGTACTAGAATATAATGTTTTTTTATTTGAGAAGCAATATTACTTGCAGAACTCTGGAGTAGCTATGGGCACATCCTGTGCCAATAGCTACGTCAATATGGTCATGGCGTACTGGGAAAATGTAAACATCTTAAATGTTGAACAATTTAATGTGCGTCACCATTTTGTTGATGCCTTATATAGTTTTTGGAAAGGAGACCTTGAAAGTTTAAATGATTTTCTAAGTGCTATAAATTCAAGTACATCCTTTCTTAAGTTTACTATGAAACATTCTTGCACTTATATAGATTTCCTTGGTGTTACCCTGTATAGGGGCATAGATGGAAAGCTGCACACAGAGATATAGAAAACCATGTTAAACACACAGTTATCTTGGACGTAACAGTATGCATCCACCACATATTTTTGAAAATGTGGTAAGAGGTCAGCTTTTAACAGTTTCTAGGCTCCATGACCAGGAACAAGAATTTGAAACAACTATGTTGCTATAACAATTATTATGGGAAGTCTTTCTTGTTTTCTTTACATGAAAAAAGTGGGCGTTCACTACTTTGTCTGTCTAACTTAACCCTTTCACAAGCTTTACTAACTTCAAAGGGTTTATAACAATGTTCTATAAATTCCACACTAGTGGAACACAGTTTCAAATTCTTGTTCCTGGGCGACAGAATTTTACATGCACATTAAATTGTTCAACATTTAAGATGTTTTACATTTTCCCAGGATGCCCTGACCATATTGGCATAGCTATTGGCACAGGACATGCCCATAGCTACGCCAGAGGTCTGCAAGTAATATTGCTTCTCAAATAGAAAAACATTATATTCTAGTACCAACTCTATAAGGTATCAAATAAACTTATTTTTTCATCACTGAGAGCCTTCTTTTTCAAGAAAACTTTTTACATAGGAAAGAACTATTTGGTTAGGTATAACCGTAAACAGAGACGTAACATCTAATGAACGTAACAGTATGCCACCCACCACATACTTTTGAAAATGTGGTAAGAGGTCAACTTTTAAAAGTTTCTAGGCTCCATGACCAGGAACAAGAATTTGAAACAACTATGTGTTCCACTAGCATGGAATTTATAGAACGTGGTTATAAACCTTTTGAAGTTAGTAAAGCAAGTGCAAGCTTTATTTAGACAGACAAAGTAGTGAACGCCTGCATATTTCACATAAAGAAAACATAAGAAAGATTACCCATAATAATTGTTATAGCAATGTAGCTTATTGTATGACTTTTAGTACTGACAGCATAGGTATAAAAATATAACAAAAAATTGGCATATTTTGTCTTCTGACCCTATTCTACGCAAGTTTGTTAGTGCAGCTCCAAATTTTCTTTATAAAAATAAAAAATTGTTGAAACGAACACTGTTTCCCTAGTACAAGTAAACTAAAGCAACCTAGTATTAGAACAAGTTCTGGTACCTCTATCTGTGGTAAATGTACTTTTTGTAAATACATTGATGTATTCAATACATTTATAAAACCAGGCAATGGTAATCATTATGGTTTAAAGTTAAAGCTAATTGTCACACTAAAAACTTAGTTTATTTAGCATAGTGTGTGACTTGTTCAAAATGTTATATAGGAAAAACTAATAGGCGACTTAAGGGACGAATTAAGAGACCATTATTGTTGTGCCAGTAAAGGCCATAGTTATAGTGCCTTACCTGAACATATACTAGTGAAAGGCACTAACCATTGGTTTAAGTTTATGGCAGTAGAAGTAATTATTGAAGGTTTTAGGTTGGGTGATATAACTAATGTCACAGAAGGGAAAGAATTAAGATGGATTCTTAAGCTATCAGCACATAGAGGTGCAGGTTTCAATGAATCAGTACCTCTTAAGCCAGTTCTGAAAGAAAGAAAGCTTCTTAAATAAGTATACTGCTATGTGTGTTTTTATGGCAATAGCCTCTTATGATTTCTGTCTTAAAAGAAAGCTGTGCCTTTAAAATGTTTATGGCTATTGTACTTGAATGTTTTTTTTATCGGTAGGCATTTAATTGATTGCATTTTAAATATTTGAGATGCTGCTGATTTTTTGTACGGTCTGAAGAAGCGATTTTATTGCGAAAGTGCTCACCTGTGTTCGAATAAAAATCTATTTGGATTTTACACTGCTCTTTGCCATCTGCTTTTTATTGGTTTGCTGTGGTACTGTGTTCTACATTTTTTGTTCATATACAGAAGTAATGTGATGGCAGGGTAGGTGCTACTACTGCAACAGTGAGGAATCTGAACACTTACTGACATGGTAAATGCAACTCACACAACTGTACTATGTTCATCAATTTTACTACTGTAGTAGCCTTTAACTATTTGGCTTGATTAACAAAGCCTATCCAACCTGGAAGGAGGAAGGATCTATGGGTCTGTGATATTCTGGAAATGATCCTAGTAAAGCTATCCCTGTACCTGGGAAAAGGGATCTAGTTTGTAATGTTATGTACAGGCAGCCTATTCAACCAAAGCCTGAGTAATGGCTTTGTACCAGCCAAGGGGAGGACAGCCACTGTTATCCCTTTACACAAAGGTGGAGTGTCCAACAATCCTTTAAGACCTATCAGCCTAACTAGCCTGATCTGCAAGGCCATGGAACGGATCATCATGGACCTCATTAACAGGGACATTGGCAACCTCCAAACACTCAACCCCACACAGTTTGGCTTTGTCAAGGGGAGGTCATGTCTGTTAAATCTGGTTGACTTCTTTGAGACAGTCACCAAAGCCATGGATGAGAAGACGGTGCACACCGCCTATCTTGACCTTTGACACTACTCTCCACTTGGGCATAGTAGATGAACTTTCTCAACTAGGCATCAATCCATATGTTACCAGATGGGTAGCAAACTGGCTCTCTGATAGAACCCACCTAATCAAAATAGGGAATGCCATCTCAAGCAGCAGACCTGTAACGAGCTGCGTACTCCAAGGATCAGTCTTGGGGCCTCTGTTATTTGGGATATGCTTCTCTGTGGTGCATTCCAAAACCAGTGGACTATGGCTGCCCAAGTTTTCAGAGGACTGCAAGCTGGGCGTGGTCATCAATTCCCCAAGTGATGTGGACGTCCTCCAAGCGGGTCTCACCCAAACAAATGACTGTTGCCAGAAACATGGCCTCAAGCTGAATGCCAAAAAATGCATCATCATCCCCTTTGAGGAGAATGACATCCCCAAATATTATCACATTAATAATGTCCTAAGTACACCAACAGTGAGGGATATGGGCACCCAGGTTGATAGCAACCTGACTTTTGACCACCATGTTGCTTCCATTGCACAGAAAGCTTTCTACATGCCCCACTTCATAAGTAAGGGTATCTCATTCAGGGACAAAGAAGTCATAACATCCCTGCATTCTTCCCTTATAAGGCCAATTATTGAGTAAAACGTCCCCTTCGGCATGTACCTCACAAAGCACATGCAGCAGCTGGAAAGACCACAGAGGTTCCACACCAGGAGAATCCAGGGCCTCAAGCATCTACCCTACACAGATGGGCTACAAACCCTAGCCCTATACTCAGTTTCATACATACTCCTCAGGGGTGACCTCTGTTTGGCATATAAAGCAATCTCAGACAGCCTTGATGGGACTGCTGCTTATCCCACAAGTTAAGCTCCACTCGAGCAACCTGTACGCGCGACCTCAACCTGGTCTGTGATATGAACAGCACATGTTGGCGGGACAGATTTGTGTCCCAGAGACTCCCCCATTTGTGCAACAGACTCCCTCTCCACCTCAAGTAGAGTATGTCATTATTCCTTTTTAAGCGCAACCTGGATAACTGTACGGGAAACAGAAAATACACCCCTGGGATTCCACCTGTGTCCCTGCTGGACAGGAGCTTTGGGTGCTGACTTGTCTAAACATGGGCTAAAACTCTTGGCTAGGCTTATAAGGGCCTCAGGGCCAACAGTATAGTAACCTCATATGATCCTATGTAGCTGCCTCTAGAAAGTTTCCAGAGTCCGCCTCTTTCCTGTATGCAATCACAGATGCCAAGGCTCTAGCAGAAAGTGTATTGATACTGCCTGGATTAGATTTGCCACGGTGGGAATAACAAAGAAGCAGCCGAGGACAACCGCCTCAAAGTAGTATGTTTTGACACAGGTAATCCATTCTTTGTCCCATCATAAGAAATAAATAGCTGATCTGCTTTTCTAAAGAACTTAGCTCTGTCAAGACAGTACCTGAATTGCCTATGCAGATCCAGAGTATATGAATCTCTTCTCCATGATTCTGAAGCTCTGGATAAAATACAAGGGGACTGATGGCGTGATTCAAAGTAAACTAAAAACTTTGGGCATAAATGCAGGATTTGTTCTCAATGAGATCCTATCTCTATGGAAAGCTAGGTAGGGATCACCAACCATGAAAGCTTGCAACTCAGATACTGTTTTTGTAGGGGACAGAGCAATAAAATACCATTTTTCATGTAATGAACCTTAGATCAGCCTCATGATCAGATTCAAACTTTTCCAGTACAAAGCTAAGATCTCACGCAGCCGCCGCAACTGGTTTTCTAGGTGGTCTCAAATATAAAACCCCGTAAGAAACAGTTTTAGCAAAATCAAGAGGGAAAGGGGAGGATCCATGGGCAGACATGCTGAAATGGCCACTAGATGAACAATGACAGAAGAAAAAGAAATGCCAGAGGATACTAACTCACACAAACATGAAATAGTGGAACATGAACTTTAATTGGGCCATGGTTATTGGTTGGGCACCAACTAGAAAGTGTTTTCCATTTGCCAATAGAATACTTCTAGTAGCAGGCTTTCTTGCATCCTTTGGTAACTGCTGCATGTAATGAAAGAGGTGTCTAAAAAATACCAAATTGAATCATCCAGGCAGTTAACCGAAGCTGTTTGAGACTGGGGTGCATCAAACCCACCTTGTCTTTTGTGAATATATCTAATCAGCAAGGAAAATTGTGGTAATTGCCCTTGGTCAATTCCATGAGACGGGAGAAAATACAGTTGTGTTACACTTACTATAATTATGGATGTCCGAGTAGTTCAAAGTTGCAGTACTAATCTTTGTGTTTTTCTGCCATGCAGAAGTCTACAGCTACCCTGATTCCCACAGTCTTTGCATCATCCCCAGCCAATGGACATCTGAGGACTGATATCCAGATTATCAGGTTATAAGACAGGAGTATACTGGCACCATCATCAGGTCTTTCTAGGCAGTTTTAATCAGTCCAATGCCTGAGGACAGCAAAACCCTCTCAGTTGTCCAAGTCTTAAAACAGAGGGGGTGAACTAGAAGGAGAGGAGGGGAGGGTAGAGAAGGGAGATGATGATGGGTTTAGGGTTGCCATCCTACTCCCTAGCCACTGAAGGCCAAGCAGACAGAGGGGAAAGAAGGGTGGGGGTGAGTACTGCAATACTGAGAGTCTCAAAAATCTACAATTATATTAAGTATAACCGAAATATACTATGCTCTTTGTAGTCAAAGGTGCAGTGCTAATCCTTATAAGGACTCTCAGAGTTACAGACTGGGTGATTAGCTGTCTGAGAGACCCTTAGACAGATGGCTGTATAGAAAAGCAGTAGAAAAACCTGCCCTATGCAGTGCCTAAATGGTAGTGTTTTGTAAAGGTTTGGACAGACGGCCAAGTGGCAGCTTCCAAAATAGCCTAAATAGGAATGACTTCAAGGAAGATAGTGATGACCACTTTGCGTGAAATCATCTGTTTGGAGAAAGGCCTGCATTTCTGTCTTTCTGCAAAGACACACAAATGTTTATCTGCTCAATCTAGAGACTGTCCTGTTAAATAAGTTCCTGATCTGTTGGCGCAGATGCAGGACTTGTTCAGCTTTATTTTGAGGATTAGGGAAAAATATAGGTAGGTGTACACCTTGGTTTAAAGAAAAATCTGACACTACCTTGGGCATGAATTAAAAATTAGTTTTAGGTGATTACCATTAGTAGGGTGATCTTCCATGTGAGCATCTTTAAAGAGACTGAGGCAGCTGGCTCAAAAGATAGCAGGCTAAGCTTTTCAAACACAGTTCAGATCCCAACAGGGCACAGGATTTCTCCTAGGTGGTCTCAGGTACACTACCTCTTTAAGAAATGGGAATGGGTATAGATAGACGATCAATAATGTATGCAAGTAGAAATGGCAGATGCATGCACTTTAATACTTGAATAAGTAAAGTACAGTTGTGTACACTTACCATATATGTAGATGCTCGAGTGCATTCGCTGTTGCAGTCATTACATTTGGGTTATCTGCTTGCAGGTAGACCTCAGTCGGCCTGATTAACAAAGTTTTGAGTCCTGCGTCGGTTATTTTATTTATTTATTTGAAGTTTGTTTACCAGGATAATCCATTGGACCGAATGAGCCCATTTTCAATGGAGTCCTGGGGAGAAAAGCTCCAAAGATACAATGTCAAAAAACAAAATGTCAAAAATACAAATAAGAATAAAGTCAATTATAATAAGTAGAAAATAACATCTAATTTAAAGTAAAATATAATAGGTAGAACATAACATCTACTGATTAAGTATCACAGTAGTATATGTAAGCAAGAGATAGTATTAAGAAAAACAGGAAATGCAACAGAACTGCAATACAAGAACAGCAAATAAGTTTACAATTTTTAATTTCTATATTCAATAGTAAATGTAAGGAAAGAAAGTATTAGTTAAGAATATTAGTTAGTAGGTATGTGCAGATAGCAGTTACATAAGTGGTTGGCTATAGTAGGAGTGTTCCTATAGAAGGGAAGGGATTATAGAATAAGGAGTGTGAAGTAGCTGGAGGAATTTATGTAGGGTGGGTACAGGAGCATTCCCAGTGAGAAGATAGGTGTGAATGGAGGAGAGATTTGAAGATAGGAAGGCTGCTGGTAGTACGGATATGTGATGGGAGGGAGTCCTTCCATGACGTCAGGTCATCAGGAGTATAAAACATGCAGCCGACACCATTATATCAGTTTTTCTTGCCCCAGCTGTCAGGTGCCCCCCTAATGGGAAGCATTTAAATATAAAAGTACAAAGATATACATCCAACAAAAAAGCAAATACACCAAAAAAGTTTTTAAGCATAGTAAAGGAAAGTAGAGGTATAGCCAAAAGAAGTTAGGGGGCTGGAGGGAGGATTACCAGGACTGCAACAGTGAATACACCTGAACATCTACATTTATGTTAAGTGTACACAACTGTACTATGTTCTTCGTGCTTCACTGCTGCAGTCATTACATTTGGGTAGATTCCCAAAGTTATGGTTGGGAGGAGGAATTTAGATAGCATTAGGGCCAGCTATAAGGCCCTGCAATACTGCAGTGGCAAAGCAAGCTATGGATTTAGAGAAAATTGGCAAATGATAATGCTTGGTGAAAGTATGTACAGAACTCCAGGTAGCAGCTTCTAGGATGTCCCTGGTAGGGACGCCTGTGAGAAAGGCTGTAGAGGCAGATGCACCCTGGTGGAGTGAGGTCTGATCCTCTGGGGGGATAGGTTTTCCATGGTGCTTACAGCAGAAATTAATGCAATGGCTTATCCATTTAGAAATGGTTTGCTTTGACATAGCCTTCCCCTCTGCCCCTGCAGCAAATGCCACTAGCAGTTGTTCAGATTTCCTTTGAGGTTTAGTCCTGTCCAAGTAGAATCTAAGTTACCTGTGCACATCTAAGGAATGCAGTATCCATTCCCCTTTATTCTGTGGATTGGGAAAGAAGGTTGGAAAATGAAAGGACTGATTAAGAGCCACACTGGATACCACCTTCGGCATGAAAGACGGATTGGTTCTGAGGGACACCCTGTCTGCATGAAAGATGATGAAAGGCTCCACTGCCATAAGGGCCTGTAATTCAGATACCCTTCTAGCTGAAGTGATTGCTAAAAGGAAAGCTGTTTTCCATCAAAGAAATTTTACGCCTGCAGTAGCACCTGGCTCGAAAGGAGGTAGAGTGAGTTTCTCCAAGACAAAGTTAAGGTCCCAGGCTGGGGTTGGAGCTCTCCTGGGTGGTCTCAAATCTTTGGCCCCACTTGAGGAACTGCTTGAGCAGTGGATGAGAGAAGAGGGGAAGTTCAGTGTTATAATGAGCTGAAATGGCTGAGGCGTGGATTTTAATGGAGGAAAAAGACAGGCCCTTGTGAAGCAACTCAGTTAAGTATTGTAAAATCTGAGGTAAATTGGGTGCTGCTGTGCTCATCCCTTGAGATTCGTTCCAGGGATAGAATCTTTTCCATTTTTCAGCATAAGATTTTCTAGTATTAGGCCTCCTTACCTCTAAAATGATATCCATCCCAGGTTTGCTGAGGGATGGTAAATGAGAGATTAAGTAATTAGCCAGGCTGAAAAATTCAGTGTTAGAAGCTCAGGGTGCAGAATCTGGTTCTCCCACTGAGACAGCAGGGAAGGAGTCTGTGGCAGGTGCCATGGAGATAACCGGGACACACTGTGCAGGATAGGGTACCAGTGTTGGCGCGGCCAGTCTGGAGCAATCAAAATCATCCTTGGTTTGTCCGGTTTGATTTTTAGTAGTACTTTGGAGAGCAGAGGCGGGGGGGGGGGGAAGGCATAGACTGATAGGTTTTTCCAGCTGAAGGACAGAGCATCCACTTTCCAGGCTTGTTTGTGGGGAGTCCTTGTGCAAACTTTGTCCAATTGGTAGTTCTGGGGAGAGGCAAACACGTCTATATCTGGACTCCCCCATTTGCTTGTCAACATGTTGAAAGTCCTTGGTTCCAGTTTCCACTCGTGTGGGTCCATGAGGTTTCTGATTAGTCCATCGGCCAGTGTATTTAACTTTCCTGGCAGGAATTTAGTTTGTAGGTGCACTTGGTAGCTCAAGGCTGTGTTCTACAATGCTTTGGCTAGTCAGCAGAGGGGGTAAGAATGTGTACCCCCCCCCCGCTTGCTTATGTACCACATAACAGTGGTGTTGTCCGTCTATCATTAGTTGTCCTGGAAGAATGTGGTCCTTGAAGGTTGTCAGAGCATTCTATACAGCTAACATTTCTTTTTGATTGATATGTAGGTGCATCTGACTTGGGGTCCATTTGATCTGAATGCACTTCTCTGCCAGGTGAGCCCCCCATGAATAGTCTGATGGGTTTGGGCGGCAGGGGGTGGGTGTGAAAGGTAGTCCCTTGTTTTGGTGGCAGGCCTCTGCCCACCAAAGGAACTCTAGGCATAGGCAAGGTATGATACGAATCACTGTTTCTAGGTCCTGATAATGTTGACACCATAGGCTTTTTAGATACCACTGTAGTTTCCTCATATGCAGTCTTGCATATAGAATTAGAAGAATGCAGGAGGCCATGAACCCCCAGGCTTGCATTATTTGTCTTGCAGATAGCAGGGTTTTTGTGGCCACTTGTTTGAAGTAGGTTGTCAAATTAATTTGTTTCTCTGGCGTGAGGTAAGCCATCTGGGAAGTAGTATTCAAGCTTGCTTCCAGGAATATAATTTGTTGACAGGGTACCAGGTGCAATTTCTTTTTGTTTATGGTGTACCCCAGACAAGTTAGAACCCTTTGTACAAAGGCCAGATGATTCAAAAGTAGGTCCTGGCTTTCTGCCCGAATTAGACAATCGTCCAAGTATGGGTATATTTGAATATTCCTTTGCAAGCAAAATGCAATAACTGGAGCCAGGCACTTTGTGAATACCCTGGGCTCAGTAGATGAGCCAAAGGGCAGTGCAGAGAACTGATAGTGCGTGTAAGCCTGCTTTGAAGCGTAGGTATCTTCTGCAAAATTCCCTGATTGGAATGTGCAGGTATGCTTCTTTTAAATCTAGTGTTGCCAATCAGGCATCTTCGCCTAGCATAGGAAGTAATTGGTGAAGAGTCAGCATTTTGATTCTGGAATCTCCAAAAAGGTGTTTAGAGTAGATAGGTCCAGGATAGGACGCCATGAATTGTCTTTTTTAGGTACCAGGAAAAGTCTTGAGTAGAAATCTTGTCTCTTTTCCTCTTCTGGTACCAGTTGAATAGCCCCCATGCTTAAGAGAGAAAGTACTTGTTTTTGGGCCTCTACCCACTGATTTGGGGGTAGGCGAGGCCACCCGCTTGGTGTTGGCAACGTGTGGAAGTGCAATCTGTATCCCTGGGACACTATATTTAAAACCCATTTGTCCTGGGTAATGAGTTCCCAATTCTTTGCATGAAGAGCAATCTTTCCTCCCAAACGGGCAGTCAATTGTTAAGTGCTTGGAAATTTTAAAAGGAAGTCATCGAGACAGTTTACCATAGGGGGGAGTCTTATTATTCCCAGATTTGGAAGTGGAGGCCCCACACTGCTTAGTTGTGTGTCCCCTGGGACTGAAACCTGGGGTTTTTGCTGTGTCTGGGTTTGGCTTGAGAAGACCTGGAAGGGGGTGGAAAGGACTAATTCTTAGAGGGCCAGTGCCTACTAAATCTAGGAAGTTGAACTTGTAAAAAATCTTTAAGAGTACTCATAGATTTAGCTTTATCTTCCATCTTTTTAGGAACTTCCTCAGCCTTGTTGCCAAACAGGCCATCCTGATTTAAAGGGGCATACAATTTAGCTTTAACATAATCAGGCAAAGATGGCTCCTTAAGCCAAACATGCCTTCTGAGCACAGACCCAGTAACAGCAGCCCTGCAAGAGGTCTACAATGAATCAAAACCACATTGCAAAGTATGTTTTCCAACTTGTTCAGCAGAATGCATTAAATCCTGTAATTCTTTATTTTCCACACAGTCAGGAATCAACATAATTTTCTGTTTAAGCAGTCCAATAACATGTTGCTGATACTTTAACATATGAAACTGGCAGTTTAAAGCCCTAATGGCCAAGGTCGCAGAAGTGTAAATCTTCTTACCCCATCTATCCAGCGCCCTGGAGTCTCTATCAGAAGGGGTAGGATTTTTAGCAGTAGAAGCCTTAATGCCCTAGGGCCCCTGTGAAATAGTCTCTGGATCTGCAATAGGATTTTTAAAAAGGAACTTGTGGAACTCCGGGACCCTGTAGTATCTGTCAGGCTTTCTGGGAGCAGGAGGCAGGGAATCAGGGGCCAAACTAGATTCCGAAAAGGCATCAACAATATCTAGTACAGGAGGAATAGCTAAAGACCTATGCTGAGGTAGGAGAAGGAAATCCCTAAGCCTCTTTTTTGAATCAGAAAAAGCATGGTTTTCCCAGTGGAAATGCTCCCTTAGAGTTTGTAAGGTTTCCCCAAAAGAAAAATCCTCAGGAGGGGAAGCAGAGGGAATGGAGTCCTCTGCATCAGAATCTTCATAAGTAGATAAGGGCAAATCCAAATCATCAGAAGAATCAGAAAAAAACAGAATCCTGATCAGAAGATTCATAATCAACTATAGATAGTCCTAGACCTCTTAGAAGGGGGGGGGGTGCTGGCTACCCTTGATTAGAGTTATTAGATTTTCAGCCATTGTTATAATTTGTTTTTTAGGCATAGAGGCCTGAGCATGTGGCCTGGGTGTCATTTTTTTAGGCATGGATCGAGATTTAGGCCTAAGTAAAGAAGGAGGCGTCTATTTAATATGCAAGTCCGTAGGCCTGAATACACCCTCTGAAGCCAGTGCCTGCACAGCAGCTCCGGACCCATCCAAGGTAGAGACATCCGCAGGTTCCATATTTGAAGCATCTCGCGGCATACCGGACTCTGAATGGTCTCAGTAGAGACCTGAGACTCAGAAGTGGCGGGTATCAGGGGCTGTGAAAGCACTTCACTGAGTACTGGCAAACTGGAGACTGGCTTAAGAGAAGCGTTGTCAGCAGTTTTGGACCTCGGCGTCCTGCCCCTGTCTTTATCTTTGCGTTTTTTTGGAATCCCGGTAGTCGGATGGCTAACCGACACTTCT
The DNA here is from genome assembly GCF_019279795.1 of Protopterus annectens. Taxonomy (NCBI): domain Eukaryota; kingdom Metazoa; phylum Chordata; order Ceratodontiformes; family Protopteridae; genus Protopterus; species Protopterus annectens. The sequence goes on from NC_056726.1 coordinate 1,831,299,900, forward strand.
GGATAATTAAACAGAGAACCGAAATATTTAGAGGCGAAAATATACTGACGACGGATAGTGCGCTGATTAAATAAAGCACAAAACCGACAGCAAGGTACATCGTGGTCAGGGCCTAGGCAAGGAATAAAGTACGAATGAAAATCTTTATGAGGTATTTGCTTTCCACAAGTAATGCAATTATTAACTTTTACTGACATCGGAAAGGAGCAAGAAAACGTTTCCCTAACAGGGTACTTGGCTTTAGTTGAAGATTTCAGTTCTGAAACTCGAAAACGAAAATTTCAGGAGTAGGCTGACTGGCACTTGCGAACTGCTTCTGCTTTGGGCACCGCACGGCAAGAAAGTCTGATGTAATGACATCGGCTGCATGTTTTATACCCCTGACGACCTGACGTCATGGAAGATGGGACAGCAACTGACGCAAGACCCAAGACTTAATCAGGCTGACTGAGGGCTACCTGCAAGCAGATAACCCAAATGTAATGACAAACAGTGAAACACGAAGAACATCACCCTGCTTAAACAATTCTGAAAGGTAGTGCAGTACTTGATTCATGCCAGCAGTAAGCAGTGTAATACTTATGTCCTGGCAGGACAGAAAACCTTTTCCACTTTGATAAGTATGACTTTCTGGTAGCTAATTTTCTTACCTCTCTCAAGATGGGTAACACGTCAGCAAAATAAGATGTATTATTTGGTATTAGAAACCAGTCCTCCAGGCTGTTAGCTTGAGAGTGCTCAGGTGTGGATGAATGACAGATCCCATGTGATGGGTGAATACATCTGTCACCAAGGGAAGAACCAGTGTTGCCTTGACCAGAAAGGAGCTATGAGTATCATGCTCAACCTGTCTAACCTCACTTTCAGCAGTACCCTTGGGATTAGGGGTTATGGACAGAAGACGTACAGGAAGAAGTCTGTCCATTTGAAGAAGAGATCCACTCTTCATGACCCTGTCTGATGGGTTCTGAAGAAGAATCTTTGTAATTGTCTATTCATCGGAGAGGCAACGAGATCTATACAGATTCCCATTGGTGGGCGAGTTTCAGGGAGATCTCTCTTCAACAGCTATTCATTGGGTGCCGAAGGTACCTGGTCAGAGAATCAGGTATGGTGTTGTTCTGGCCTGGGATGAAGGATGCTATTAATGTCAGTTGTAGTTTTTGCACAAAAGCCATATATTAATCTCTAAACTGTAAAGGAGATATGAACAGAGTTCCCCTTGTTTGCTTATGTACCACATCACTATGGTGTTATCTATCCAAATCTGCAGTGTTCTTGGGATCAGGCTGCATTAGAAGGTTTTTATTGCCAGACGCCCAGCCAACATTTCTTTTTAGTTTTTGTGTAGTTTCCTTTATTCTGGATTCCAAATTCCCTGCACTTGTAATTAAGTATGCTCATCAGGCTATTTCCAACTTGTCTAAGGTGATAGTTTTGTCTGCCTCTGGTAGACAAAAACCTGCCCAGGGTTCTATAAAATGCTCTTGTTCCACCAAATTAGTTCCTTTCTTCAGGCAGGGAAAAAGCAGCACCAGGGTTTCTGAAGGTTGTGAATGCTGTTCCCATGTGTTTTAGGGGCCACTGGAGTTTCCTCATGTGCAGTTTGGGCAGGGGTAGTATTAAATGGGAATCCTATACCACACCAAATGTACAGACACACAGACTGCTGGATTTTGTAAAAACGAACTCCCTGGACCACACAGTCAATACACCAACCAGGGGCCTGGATCTGGTCCTCACTAATATGGGAGTACGAAAAAATAACCAACCTCTCTCTCAAAGTTAACCAGCAGCCAGGATCAAACAAATAGTATAATAAAAAGAGCAGGTTAACACCACGATAAGTAAAAACGAACCTTTATTGACCAAAAATGAGCGCTTTCGCGTGCCCACAGACTGCACGCTTCTTCAGATGAGTACTCAAATATAATAATATAATACTCAAAAATAAAACTGGACCCCCAGCTAAACCTGGAATATTCAGGAACTACTCTAAGGATAACCTCCTGCTATTAAGTGATAATCTGGCAAAATTTCAAGCCCCCATAAACCTGAGAACACAACTTCCTATGCAGAAATGTTCACATAAGCCCTATACAAGCATGTTAATAGCTGCACAAAGGCAGCTGTACCCACCAGGAAGAAGTACAGAACTAACTCAGAAAAAAAGCACCATGGTGGAATCACAATATCAATAGGCTGTATTACAGAAGGAAGAAAATCATGGCAAAAATTAGGAAGTGCAGCATCCAGCAGGATAAAATCACACTCAAACTAAACAAACTTAAAGGACAAATAGTCTACCAAAGCCAAATTTGAGATAGGTCTGGCCTCCCATCCAAAAACAACCACAAAGCATTCCTCAGCTATGTCCACAGCCTCAAATGCAATACACAATTGTTTGCAGAGCTCATTGTAAATGGAGCCAGCTATACTGAGCCAGAAGACGCAGCAAACCTCCTGGCTGATAAATTCAGCTCCGTTACCCCTCTCTCCCCCTCAACCTTCCCTCAGGAAATACCATCAAATATAACTCTCCCTACTATCACTAGGGAACAGGTCCTTAATGCTCTCTCTAAGACCAAGAACACTGCATCGATGGGTTCAGACAATATCCCAGGACACCTTCTACTTAGCATGAAACATGACCTAACAGGGCACTACTACTTAACTGTAGCCTCCAAACAGAATTCGTGCATCATGAATGGAGAACAGCAACGGTCATCCCTCTGCACAAAGGTGAGCCAACTACAGACCCATAAGTCTCACTAGTCTTATATGTAAAGCCATGGAAAGAATCATCATGGAAATGATCAACAGAGATGTAGTAAACCTCCAGACACTGGACCCAACCTAGTTTGGTTTCATCAAGGGCAGATCATACCTACTCAACATGATGGACTTCTTTGAGAAGGTAACCAATGGATGAGGGAAAAATGGTTCACAATGCTTACCTTGACCTGGCCAAGGCATTCGACAATACCCCACTTGGGTATTGTTGACATACTTAAGAGGTTAGGTACACACCCTTATGTCACCCAGTGGATAGCCAACTTGCTCACAGACAGGACCTAAGAAGTTAGAATTGGGGAGTCCACCTCTACAAAGAGGCCTGTTGGACGCAAAGTCTCTCAGGGATCAGTCCTTGGACTGCTCCTTTTTGGCATTTACTTCTTTGAAGTCAAGGCCAATGTCAGTTGTCTCTGGCTGACTAAATTTGTAGATGATTGCAAATTGGGAGCGGTCACTGAATCCCACACTGACACAAATGATCTGCAGGGAGGACTGACACAAATAACTGTTGTCAGAGCCATGGACTAAAACTAAATATCAAAAAATGCATAACAGTATCCTCTGGGGAGTCATCCACCCCTGGCAGCTATCATATTGACAACACACCCCTTAGAGTTGACCCAGTAGTCAACGACTTAGGGACATGTATAGATAGTAATCTAGCCTTTGACCATGGGTCTATATCATATGAGCGAATCGCACAAATTTCTAACGCTCATAATACTGAATGTACCTCGAACTTCAGCCCCCCCCCCCCCCCAACTAAATATATATTCCAACTCCAAGATCACACTACAGTGAGGAAAGGTCAAATATCCCATTCTTCACTGTACCGCAATCTCAGAAAAAGCACTTTGAGGTCTGGGTCGCAATTTGTGCGATTCGCTACGATATAGACCCTTTGACCATCACGTGTCTACAGTAGTGAGGAAATCATTCTATGTTGCTCAACTTATAAACAAAGATATGGCATCCAAGTCCAAGGAAGTCATTATTCCACTGTATTCGGCATTCATCAGACCTATCGAGTACAATGCCCCCTTTAGTATGTACCTAACCAGGCATATTCAACAACTGGAATGTCTACAGAGATTCCTCACTAAAAGAATACAGGGCGCAAGTAAAATGTCCTATGCCGACCGCCTCAAGGCCCTATATCCCTGTATACACAGCCTTTTGATGGGAGATCTATGCCTGCCGTACAGAGCACTGTCAGACCCTACTCTGATGGACCTCCTGCATATCCACATAATAAGCAGCACCAGAAGTACCCGTTCTAAAGACTTAAACCTTGCCTATGAAATAAACAGGACCTGCTGGACAGACAGGTCTGTATCCCAGAGACTACCCTGTCTATGGAACAGGCTTCCCCATCAATGTGAAGCAGAGTTCCTCCCTAATCCAAGTCAAGTGCAACCTGGATAAATGGATGGGGAACAGGACATTCATCTCTGGTTTGGGACCTATGTCACTAATGGACATAGGCAACCTTTAAATGGTTCATCGCCCAGGCACCTGGTTGTAAACGGTTCATCTCCCAAACCCTTGCTTACACTTATCAAGAGTATCAGGACTTGTCAGAGATTTGGGAGCATGGCTAGCCTTAAAAGGGCCCTTGTGGTTGTTAGCCTAGTAAACACCTATGAAAATGCAAGTTGCCATGTACCCAGTGCCCTTGGGACTTCCTTGTTGTTAAGGTCTATTCTTCCATTAGGCTCTGTAAATAAGTTGTCAAATAAGAGACTTTGCCCTGGGGTTAAGAAGGCCGTTTGTTGTGTCGAGTCTGTCAACACACCCAGTAAGAGATTTTTACACATGGCTGTAACTGTGACTTATGGAGGTTCAGGGTTGAGCCTACATTCTGAAGGCAATCCATGAGGATTTGCAAAGATGTCTGAAGTTCTAGGGTGGATTTCCCATTGATCAGCCAGTCGTCTACATAAGGGTTAAATGTGAACTCCTAGAGTTCTGCAATGGGCTATAACAGGTGCTAGACATTTTGTGAATACTCTGGGAGCAGTAGACAATCCAAATGGTAAAACAAAAAACTGGTAAATCAATTCTCCTGCCAGAAAATTAAGGTATTTCTTGTGTTCTTTGGCCACAGGAACATGACGGTAGGAGTCTTTCAGGTCAGGGTCACCACATAGGCTCCTTGGCATCAAGGATCATGTTTTTTGCAAGAACTGTGATGCGTAAAGGAACTTGTTTAGCTTTGACATGCAACACTGATCACCAGGTGCCCTCCTTTCTTGACCAATAACTCTGTGCCCTCGTCTCCTGCAGGGACTGATTGAAAAGACTTTTGTTGTAGAAGTTCTGCTGGAAATGGGGAAAGAAATCCTTCTTGGTAATTTGGGGACTTTAGCATTCTTAATTTTTTTTCTCTGTAGTCTTTTTCTAGTATGTTTAAGACCCACTTATCCCTAGTAATGACTTTCCACTGCTGCAGGAAAGAGGATCTTCTCCCTGTTAAGGGGGAGGGAGGCTAGAGTGGGGCTTTGGTTGTGAGGTTGTTCTGCAGACAGTCACAGCTGCTCTCTGGGGGGGGGGGGTGGCGGCAATGGATTCATAGGTCTTTTCAACAGCTAGTCAATTTCTGTGCTGTCTTGGTCTCTTGCCTTGAAGGCAGTGGCCAAGACTTAGAGGATTCATTCCTGTTGTATCTAGGTATGGAACATAAAATTGTTTTAACTTGTTTGCCTTTCTTTACCTAGTTTCTCAAAAACTTTCTCTGCTGGGGTACCAAAAAGAGCTGCTTATCTAGTGGGGAATCAAGAAATTCCACATTCACCTGGTCTGAAAAGGGGTCTGTCCTCAACCAGGCATGTCTTTGCATGGCAGACACCAATGCAGCTGCCCTACATGATGCATCTAATGCATCACATGTAAATTTCAGTGAGTGTCTGGACACCTGGAGAGCTGATCAAGCTGTCTCCTATTATGTTCATCTGTAGGGTCTTGTCCAAGATCCCCACAGCAATGATCTTTTCCTGTAAAGACTCCATTGCACCTTAACACATGGAACTGGTAGGTAACAGCCCTCACAGCCAGGGTAGCTGATCTAAAAGTTTTTTTTTTTTTTTTTTTTTTTTTTTAACCAAATCTCTCAAGCATTTTGCTCTCTCTGAATCTGACAGCAGCCTTGGGGATTCCCTTGGCAGATTCTGTAGATACCACCGAGGGAACTGCCTGTAGATTAGTTTATAGGTGCTTGTGGGTGTCAAGCACTCTACAAAAATGATCTAGCTTTCTAAGAGCATGAGGAAGGGAGTGCAGACACATTATCAAGAACCACTTACACAGGTGGAATGGCTAAAAAGAAAGAATCATTGAACACAGGTCTGACATTAAAAGAAAATATTAGTATTAATTCTTTGGCTAAGCACGTAAGTGAATGTGGGAATGAACACACATTTAATTTTAGGGTTATAGACCAAGTTTTTAGAAATATACGGGGGAGGTGACATTAACAATAGGCTGGAAATAAAGGAATATGAATGGATTTTAAGAATGGGGGCTGACATTCCTTCTGGATTAAATCAAATTATGTCATTAAAGCCTATTCTCAAGTACAAACAAATGTATCTGCATTGATAATTTGTTTTGTGACATCTTTATACCATCATATATATTTTTATGTTTTAATTCTGTGTATACAAATGCTATTGCTTTTAGAAGAATTTTTCTTAATTGACTAACTGATTTTTTATTTAATTGTTTGGCTGGGTGTTTTCTATATATAAAGAGGGAGGGTTATTTGCTATTTTATGTACACTGAAGAAGGGTTTTCACTTGAAAGCTTTGTCTGATTAAACAGCTTTTTGTTGAAGTTGCGTTGTCAAGTTTATACTGTACCTTTGCTGCTTGCCTTGCTTATGAACGGAGACTTTACTTTGTTTCTTGGCTGTTATCAACTCAATAAGAGTCTGTGAGACGGCAGGCTCAGAAGCTCTCTAAGGAGTCTTGGCCTTAGAAAACTCTTGGGTCTCCCAGTTGGATGCTTCCTTCAGTTTGTGAAGAGTTTTCCCAAAGGATAAGTCTTCAGTGGGAGAGGCAAAGGAAAGGGTGTCATTTGAATCAGAATCTGGATATGGTTGAAGAGGGAGATGTTCTTTATAAGACAGTTCTTCCTCATCTTCAGATTCAGAGGAATATAAATTCACCTGGGGGAGAGATGTCTCTTACAAGGAGGGGTTCCTGGAACATGCACCTGTGGCTGGCTGGACCCCCCCTGGACGTCATGAAATCTTGGGCCAGCTTAACCAGGTCCTGCAGACCAGCCTGGGTACAAGAGACTGAACACTGAGGCAGTGTAGGCTGGGGCAAGCTAGCAGACCTCCTGGGTTTGGGTGTCTGAGGTTTTGGAATTCCAGCATCAGAACACAGATGGGTGGGGCTATGACTTCTATCTGGTTCCCTGGTACTTCCTTATGTACCACTACAAGGAGAATACCACCCTTTCTTTCAATTATCAGTGCTAAAATGTCAGAAGCAAAGGACTGCAGAGCATCCTCAGGCCTGACAGATGTCGGTCTTGTGGTACTTGGCTCTATGGTGGGGCCTCCTGTCATGGCAGCCTCATGAGGGAGCACACCACAGGGGCTCAGAGGGCTACAAAAGACGCCTCACCTGAATCGACAAAAGACCAGGTTGGGAACGCAGAAAATTCTCCATTGTCCATAACATCCTTCTCCTTTAGCTAAGGCCTTATGTTTCTTAAGAAGGAGACCAGCCGATGTCGAGGCATGCAATGAGTTGGGTGGCAGCAAGTCTGAAGACTTTGTGGGCTATAACAACTTAGGCCCCAAGTTTTAAGATTCTGGAATGACACCTAGCACAATACTGACAACCAGAAATGTCATACTCGGGCACCAAGCAAAATAAACAATATGAATGAAAATCATCATGTGGATTTGCTTCCCAAACGTGAAGCAATTATTTATTTTTCTAAACATTGAACAAGAGGAAACTTGCCCAACAGAGTACTTATCCAATTACAGACTGCAGACAACTCTGTAAACTGAGCCAACCGATGGACTGCAAGCATGAGAAACATGGAGTAGCACATTGGACTGCACGGCTAGAAAGAACTGAAATGGTGCCCACAGACACTCATCTTATACCCTGACATGTTGTTCCTCGGACATCCATTGGCTATGGATGGATGCGAAGACTCTGGGAATCAGGCCAGTTGCTGGCTTCTGCATTGCAGAAATACCAGAGGATTAGTACTGCAACACTGACTATGAAGAACATCCAATATTGCTTAGGCCAAGAGGGAGTCTCAACACAATGATTTCTGCAGAGTTCTCCTGAATCTTCAGGATTACCCTGGAAAACAGTGTGAATGCATAAAGGAACAACTCTTACCATGGGAATGAGCATCCATTTTCAATACAAATCTACAAGTTGTTGTCTGTTTCGAAACGGGGCAAACATATCTGAGGTGTTCCCCAGAACTGGATTACTTCCTGGAAGACCCCCCCTCATTCAATTTCCATTCATGAGGGTCTGTACTGGTCCTGCTCAGCTTGTCTGCCACTACATTTTGCTCTGATAAAATTCAAGATGCTTTTGGGGTTAAACAATGTTGAAGAGCCATCTCTCAAGGCATCACAGCTAGCCTGCACAGAGGGTAAAGACCCGGTGCCAAACTGTTTATGCACCACATCTCTGTGGTATTGCCTGCAACCACCTGCAGAGGTCCTGGGGACTACAGATAGAGATTTTATAGCATGGATCACAGCTAACATCTCTTGGACCTATGTGTTTTGTTCTGTCTGAAGAGTGCCACAGTCCTTGAACCTTTACCCCCCCCCCCATAGAAACTGCACCGCAAACAAAATCTGAGGCAATTGTACTACAAATTTTGTTTGGACAGGATGAGTAAAAGGGGAAAACCTGGATTATGAGCCATTTGCAGTCTCCACCAGTGCAGTTTCATTTTGACAAAGCCCAAAACTGGAATCTGAAATTTTTGGACAGGATGAGTAAAAGGGGAAAATCTGGATTCTGATCCATTTGCAGTCTCCACCAGTGCAGTTTCTTTTTGACAAAGCCCAAAATTGGGATCTAAAAAGTACAGTTTTGTACCTACCATAAATGTAGATGTCCGATAGGTATGCATCTGCAGTGATAACATATGGGTTGTCCTGCCTCAGGCAGCCCATCGGTCGGCCGGATTCCAAAGTCTGGGTCTGGCCTCGGCTGATGTCGCACTTTCCCCGACGTCAGAGCTTCTGGGGTATAAAGGCATCAGCCGACGCCATTTTCCTCAGTGTTTCTTGCCCCAGATGCCAGGTGCCCTCTAGGAAGGCTAAATTTGGATAAATGTTGTAAAATTCCAAACAGTAGCAAACAAAACAAAAAAAAAAAAAAAAAATATATATATATATATATATATATATATATATATATATATATATATATATATATATATATATATATATATATATATATATATATATATATATATATATATATATATACATACAAACAAATACACCATAATAGAATCCCCCAGCAAGCTGAAAGAGGGGTAAGCACCCTAGGAATACCACAGAGGGGAAGGAGGGTGGGTAATCCTGACTGCAGATGCATACCTATCGGACATCTACATTTATGGTAGGTACAAAACTGTACTATGTCCTTCAAGGATGCATCTGCAGTCATAACGTATGGGTAAGAATACCATAGCCAAACTGGGGGAGGAGGCACTAAGATAAGGATGGTGTAGTTAAGATCCCCTGTAAAACTGCAGTTGCAAAACCTGCTCGGGACCTGGAGTATAAAGGTAGATTGTAATGCTTGGCAAATGTATGCACGGAGCTCCAAGTAGCAGCTTCTAAAATGTCCTTGGTAGCCACCCCTCGTAGGAAAGCTGTAGTGGTGGCTGTGGCTCATGTGGAGTGAGGCCTGATATTTTCAGGAGCTGTCTTTCCATGAAAAGAGTAGCAAAAACGAATGCAATTTCCTATCCATTTTGAAATTGTCTGTTTGGAAATTGCTTTTCCTTGCACTCCAGTTGCATATGCTACAAAAAGTTGCTCAGTTTTTCTGTTGGTTTTAGTTCTGTCCAGATAGTAGCGTAGTTGTCTGTGTACATCCAAGGTGTGCAATAGCTTTTCCCCCTTGTTCTGTGGGTTAGGGAAGAACGTAGGCAAATGAATAGCTTGGTTCAAGGATACCACCTTTGGCATGAAAGTAGGATTAGTTCTCAGAGACACTCTATCCTGGTGAAAAATAAGGAAAAGCTGCACTGCCATTAGTGCCTGTAACTCGGATACTCTTCTTGCTGAAGTGATTGCCAAAAGGAAAGCAGTTTTCCAAGATAAGAACTGTAAGTCCGCTGATGCTGCTGGTTCAAAAGGGGGTAGTGTTAATTTTTCCAGCACAAAATTGAGATCCCATGCAGGCAGAGGGGGTCTCCTTGGAGGTTTTACATTTTTGATCCCTCTTAAAAATTGTCTGAGGAGAGGGTGAGAGAAGATAGGAGGATCCATGTTGTACTCTGCTGAAATTGCTGAAGCATGAATCTTAATGGAAGAATAGGACAGGCCATTGTGAAACAGTTCTGCTAAGTATTCTAGGATGTGTGCTAGGTTTGCCAGTGTGACATCTGTACCCTTTGATGTGCTCCAAATGAGGAATCTCTTCCATTTAGCTGAGTATGTCTTCCTTGTGGAGGGTCTGCGAGCCTCCAGGATAATGTCCTTGACTCTCTGAGATAAGACAGTTTGATTTTGTTTTAAACAATTTTCCAGGCAGTTAGCTGCAGTGTTTTCAAGTTTGGATGCAAGGTCTTGAAGTTGTTCTGCGTTAGAAGAGGCCATAGGGGTAGAGGCCATGAGTTCGCCCAAGACATACTTCTCAGTAGCGGATACCAGTGCTGCCTTGACCAGTCTGGAGCTATTAGTATCACCTTTGGTTGTTCATCCCTGATCTTCAGTAGAACTTTGTACATCAATGGGAGAGGTGGGAATGCATACACTGTTAGGGCATTCCAGCTGAAAGAAAGAGAGTCCACCCTCCAGGCTTGTGGGTGGTATACCCTTGAGCAGAATTTCTTCAGTTGGTGGTTGAGTGGGGAGGCGAACAGGTCTATCTCTGGCATTCCCCATTTGCTTGTTATGAGTTTGAAGATGTCTGGATGCAGCATCCATTCGTGAGCATCCGTGGTAGTTCTGCTTAAGCTGTCTGCTAGTGAATTCTCTTTTCCTGGTACGAAGTTGGCCTGCCGCTGGATGTTGAGATTCAGGCCTAGGTTCCACAGATCCATTGCCATCCGGCATAGAGGGTAGGAATGCGTGCCTCCCTGTTTGTTTATGTACCACATGACTGTGGTATTGTCTGTCCTTATCAGCAGATGTCCTTGCTGGAGGAATGATTTGAATGCCTCGATTGCATACTTCACTGCCAGCATCTCCTTTAGGTTTATGTGCAAGTTCAGCTGGTCTTGAGACCATAGGCCTTGGATACACTTGTCCTCCATGTGTGCTCCCCATCCTAGGTCTGAGGCGTCCGTGGTGATGGTCTGCCTTGGTTGTGGTTTGTTGAAAGGCAACCCTCTGTTGGACTGGCAGGCCTGAGCCCACCATAGGAATTCCTTTTTCAGGCATGGAATGATTGGTATCATGGTTTCTAGACTGTGCCTGTGTTGAGACCATACATTCCTTAGGTACCATTGTAATTTCCTCATATGTAGCCTGGCATGCGGGATCAAGATTATGCAGGATGCCATGTAACCCAGGGCCTGCAGGACTTTCCTTGCAGTAAGCTGAGATTGTCTTGTCAAAGCCATGAAGTAGACTGGGAGTTGCTTTTGTTTTTCTTCTGTGAGAAAAGCCATCTGAGTTATTGTGTCCAGATCCGCACCCAAAATGTTATCCTTTGGGATGGCACTAGTCTTGACTTCTGGATGTTGACTGTGTATCCCAAGGCCTGTAACAGGTGTATGACATAGGCCAAATCCTTTATTAGTTTTGTCTTGTTGTCCGCTTGTATTAGGCAGTCGTCCAGGTATGGGTAGATTTGAATTCCCTGAAGCCTGCAATGTGCAATTACTGATGCCAGGCATTTCGTGAATACTCTGGGTGCAGTAGATAAGCCAAAGGGCAATGCTGAGAATTGATAATGCTCTGATCCTGCAAGAAATCTGAGGTGTCTTCTGCAATCTGGTCGTATAGGGACGTGCAGGTATGCCTCCTTGAGATCTAGAGTCACCAGCCAAGACTCCTTGCCCAACATGGGAAGAAGTTGCTGTAGGGTCAGCATTTTGAATTTTGGCACAATGAGATATGTGTTTAGTGTGGACAAGTCGAGAATAGGCCTCCATTGGTTTTCTTTTCTTGGTACAAGGAATAGTCTGGAGTAAAATCCTTGGCCTTGTTCCATAGATGGTACCCTTTCTATCGCTTTCATCTGAAGCAAATTGTTGATTTGTCTTAAAGCCTCTGGCTTCTGGTTTGGTGGTAGGTTTGGCATTCCGCTCCTTCTTGGTAAAGTGTGGAAGTGAAACCTGTATCCTTTGTCTATTGTTTGCAATGTCCATGTGTCTTTTGTAATGCAATGCCAGTTTTTTGAGAATAAAGCCAGCTTTCCGCCCAAGGGTGCTTCCAGTTGTTCCCTGGTAGGCGGAATCAGAGTCAAGTCATTGTGTCTGTCCTGTGGAAGTGGTTGTAGTTGCAGTTGTGGTACTACTCCCTCTGGTTGACAGGCTGCCACTGACGACCCCTGTAGGCACCCTTTGATTGACCTCTGCCTCTTGGGCGTCTATTCCTGCCCCTCTGTGCTCTGGAGGTGTCTGGAAAGGACCAATTCTTTGAAGGCCAGTTTCTGCTGAACCTCGGAGGTTGAACCTGCAGAAAATCCTTTACTGTTTGCACAGATTTTGCTTTTTCTTCCACTTTCTTTAGAATCTCCTGTGCAGGGGAGCCAAATAAACTTTGTTTCTCCATTGGAGCATCTAGGAGTTTAGCCTTGACATGGTCTGGCAAGGATTGCTCTTTTAGCCAGGCATGCCTTCGAATTACTGCCCCAGTCATAGTTGATCTAAATGAAGCTTCCAGTGCATCATAGCCACATTTTAAGAAATGATTACTGACCTGCTGAGAGTTGTGTACCAAGTCCTGAAGGGACTTACGGTCTAAAGGTTCAGGAGAAGAAAGCTTTTTATTCAGCTGATCTAACAAATATTCCTGGTACTGTATCATATGGAATTGACAGTTTAATGCCTTGGCAGAAAGAGTAGCAGATGTATAAACCTTTTTCCCCATCTCTCTAATGCTCTTGACTCTCTTTCAGAGGGAAGGGGTTTTTGGGCGGTGGTGGTTGCAACACCTTTCGGGCCCTGAGAAATAGTTTCTGGGTCTGCAGCATGGGCTTTATACAAGTGGAAGTGAGAATCCGGGACCCTGTAATATCTGTCAGGTTTGGCAGGGGCCGGTGGAAGAGAATCAGGGGCAAAACTGACATCATTATATGCATCATCAACTACAGTAAGCACAGGTGGTATGGCTAAAGGCCTATGCTGGGGCAAATGTAAAAATGTCCTTAGTCTTTTTCTAGAATCAGAGAAATCCTGACCCTGCCATTGAAAGTGTTCCCTCATTGAGTGCAAAGTCTCCCCAAAGGAAAATTCTTCTGGAGGGGAGGCAGAAGGAATAGAGTCTTCTGCATCTGAATCCTCATAAGGCGAATATGCCCCTTCCTGATGGTCTGATAAATCTGATCCATCCGAGGAGTAATCAGAGGAGAGAGGTTCAGGGGGTTCAGTCCTAGGCCTTTTGTCAGGAGGAGGGTGGGAGGCCCTGTCTGGGTGAGGTTGGGAACCCCTAATCAAAGAAATAAGGTCCTCAGCAAGGCTGAGAATCTGTGAACTTGAGGAAGGTCCCTGAGAAGTAGATTTTGCAGGTAAAGCTTTTGAAATTTTAGCTGCTTTAGCCCTGGAGAAGGCCTTAATAGACATAGAAGCAGGGGGCCTAGCTGCCCCACGTGCATTAGTAGAAATGTCCAATGGGATGGTGTCGGACAATTCTTGTGCGCTTGCTTCTTCGGTAGGGATTTCTGAAGCCGACTCAGCCGGGGCCTCTCTGGCCTCAGTTGTCGGAGGTATGATTTCGGCAGAAGTAAGAACCGAGGACTCTGTTTCAGCCGAAACCGAGACACTCGCGGTAGGCCTAACCGTGGTTTCAGCCGAAACCGCGGGCCGCAAGTGTCGGTCCTTTTCCTTGCGTTTTTTGGCTAAATGTGTAGTCGGAGTCTCCGACGGCATTTTATATGCAAAAGCGGATCCAAAAAACTCTTCTGCAAACTCCGACCGACGTCTAAGAGTCCGTCGGTTGAAGGAGGCACAGGCTAAACAAGCTGATACGTCGTGGTCTGGGCCTAAGCAAGGAAGGCAGTAAGAATGGAAATCCTTATGAGGTATTTGTTTCCCACAAGTTAAACAATTATTGACTTTGTCTGACATTGGCTGAGGCAAGAAAGTGTCCCCAACGGGATATTTAGCTTTTTCAGAAGTTTTCGGTAGCTGAATACTCTGGATCTGACCGACCGGCACTTGCGAACAGCTTCTGCTTCGGGCACCGCGCAGCAAGAAAGACTGAGGAAAATGGCGTCGGCTGATGCCTTTATACCCCAGAAGCTCTGACGTCGGGGAAAGTGCGACATCAGCAGAGGCCAGACCCAGACTTTGGAATCCGGCCGACCGAAGGGCAGCCTGAGGCAGGACAACCCATACGTTATGACTGCAGATGCATCCTTGAAGGACATCATGAGAAATGCAAACAGTAAGCTATCTGGACAAGATATCTTTAGACGCCCATGATCCTAGTTTTGCTTTGGAAAAGAAGAAACAGAACATTAACCGATGTAGATCTAAAGTGCGAAGAATGTATTCCCACGTGTTAGCAAACTCTGGAAAAAATACCAGCAAATGAATATAATGGTTTAAGTCAGACTCAGTGCACCTTAAGTAAAAAGGCCAGATAAAGTCCAGTGAGAGACCGTCTTTATGAAAGGTCAGAAAAGGTGGTTTTGCATGACAGACGTCTGCAGTTATGACACTCGTTTAGCTGAGGTTACAGCCACCAGGAAAGAATCTTCCACTGTACAAATTTTAAATCCACTATGGCTACAGTTTCAGCATTATGTCTAGTTACTGCCTGCAGTAAAACTGTCAGATCCCAGAAGGGAACAGGAGTTCTCAAAGGAGGCCTTAGGAGAAAAATTATTTTTAAGGCAGCTTTGGACAATCTCAAGAAAGCTAATGATTGTTTGAGGAACCACTCATAAGCAAAAGTGTACACTGGCTCACTCCATCTGCTAGTATATTAGATCTGCCCAGGGTACATGCTTCTAAGAGAAAGCATTGTGAACATATTGCTCACTGCCACACCCTCATGGCCACCTAACACAAGGGGTACAATCGATTTCTATCCTATTTGTTGAGATACCAGATTACTGCCATACTGCCAGTCTGCTCTCCTGGCCATACCATTCACTGCATTTGACAACAAGCACATATAAACATTTGAAATTGACAGCATGGTCACCAACTGGGTTTTCAATGACTTATAAGTCTCAGCTGACATAGGTGATGCTACAGATTTAGAGACCTCATTCAATAAGTCTCACTGTAGCCTACTGAGGTGAGCCATGTACTTCAGCACAAGAAGACCGAAGCTCTCTAAAGCACGTGAGCTTCACAAATCTGTCCTAAAGACTGTCTGGGGATGGGGGTGGGAGTGGGGTGGGGTGCACAGATGTGCTCTCCTCTGAAAGTTACTTCTTGGTGGCTGCGTTTACCACAATACCATCTACCACAGACTCTTTTGGTCCAATGTGCCCTGTCCTTTCGTAGGACCAAAATCTTATCAGGCTTTTTACGGATAGGCTCCCCTATGTCCAGTTCTTTCCAAGCCATCCAATATACCAAGTCCACTAGAGCATCCACAGTCGGTACCACCAAGGCTGTAGATGGTCTTGCACCAAAAACCTCAAGAAAGAGACCTTAGGGAAAGCTGCTTTGGTGCCCAACTCCCCCCTGCCATAACAACTCTGAGAGACTGCTGAAAGAGTCACCCTCATGGGGAGATTTCAGGAAAACTTCACTCGCTTCAAGGTTAGTGCTGTCCTCAGTTCACGATTCCTGAAGAGAATCCAAGTGTCTTCATTTGCAGCAGTGCTTTCTGTGCTCCTCAGCAGGGATGCCAGAGGCGAGCCTGCTACCAACACACTAAGATTCAAGGCCAGGACTTGTGCCTAGCTGTTCACGGCTGTGGCATCAAGGGGCAGAGATAACTCCCAATGTCTCAGTCGTCCGTGACCCTAGGTTAATGGTTTAAACATCTCTGCTCTGTGACACAATAGGCTTCAAAAGAGACAGAGTTAAATGCATCAGTGCTGTCAATGGTGTCGAAGAAAGCACAGCGCATATGGGGGAACCCTGTGCGCAAGAGTCCGATACACAAACTCCGAATCAGAGATTGGTTGGAAAGAATAAATCAGCATTTGTGTGGGGTGAATAGGTCTTTCCACTATTGAAGCAGAGGTGAAGGGAATGATCCCCTAGTCTATCCACAGCATCAAAAAAAGGTCCACGTTATCTAGTCCAAATCTACTTCTCTAATACTTTGAGGTCCCAACAGACCTGCAGGAGGCCCGCAGGTCATGGTTTAGATAATTTGTGCAGAGACTTGTCTACATCCTGAGCCTTAAAGGCAGGTGATCAGATGGTAGGGGTTGAGAGTAACAGCAGGTACCAGAGATCATTACTGATACAGATCCGATGTAGGAGCTGCACTGGGACTTGGGGCCACCGAGAATTGGGACCGTGAGATTCCTACGGCAGAACTGTTGAAACTAGAGATTAAGACCAGTGCAATTCTGATATTAGATCAGAACATGGAGCCAAGGAAACCAACAACTTGGAGTCTTCTGCGCCGGCTTGCCCAACACTTCACTATTTGAAGATCTTTTCCTATTTTTTCCTCTTCTGCTTTTCTTTTTCTTTCCTATCCTTATCCATTTTTGCTTTTTCAATTGGTTTCTTAGCAGATGGAGACACAAAAGTAGAGTGGATAGACACTGAAGAAGTAGAGGGAAGAAGCCCCTTAAGGACCATCTCAGAGTTCCCATGCTCTATGGCTCTTGCCCCAAAAAAGCATGGTCCTCACACACTTGATCTGAGTGAGTAGCCCCCAAGTAGTAAACACACCTATTGCGAAAGCCCTACGAAAGCAACTTCTGTCTGCAATTCATACATTTTTTGAATCCAGAAGTCTTCTCAGGCATGCCTACACAAGAGAGAAAGAAAGAGAGAGAGAGAGGGGGAAAAGAAAACTACTTCAGCAAAAACACAACAGCTTTCCAGAATAAAAGAAAGTGATAGAAGACCCCAATAGCTTAAATGCAAGCATGAGGCTCTACAAGATGCCAAACTCTAGCCATAATTAAAACTCGCTTCCAATAAATTTTACTTATTTTGAACACAAAGGCAGAGAAGAGAAAAATGACCTAGGCTACAATGAAAATTTAGAGATCAGGTCTGCTGTCTAGTGCAGCAAACGAGATTGAAGGAGAATAGGTGTAGTGTTGCATTATGGGAGGTGAGTTCAACCTTTAGAGCCAAAGTCCTAGTAGCCTGGCATTCGGTCCATAACAGGCAGCATTTAACACATCCTCCAAGGTTGGCGAAATACGAAGAATAGGAGTAGCATGTGGCATACCAACTTTCAACACATCATATTATTTCCTCAGTTCAGGAGAAACATCCAGTGGTTCCAACAAAAATAGACCATTCATCCTGTAAAGAGTTACAGGAAAAGAAAACTCTTCCAAAGGAGCTACAATGGACAAACTTTCCTCAAAAAACAGAATATGTGGGTTGAGACTGTCCAACAGAAGCCATACCTCTCGATGTCAAAATCCTTTGACAAACTTTCCTTAAAAAATTCTTAACACAGATTACACTCTGGTAAAATTTTTGAGTTCAAGGATTAACAGCCTGCAATAAACTCCAGAATAAGCTAAGGAAATCATTTTTATGAAAAGGCACTATGTCCTTAGATAAGCAATGCCTAATAATTTCTCTTTTTCTTTGTAGGGACCTCCCTAGAAGAAGACAGTCAAGAGTGTGGCACTACAGCCCTGGCTAGAGGTTCCTTTCCCCAGCGACCACCAAGACCAATTTTCCTGACTTTCTACCAAATCCAAGAAGATGGTTCTCAAATGCTTAGATTAGACTCCGGGAACAGCCACGGAGGACTTGGCTGACCCCTCAATTCCATGGCATCTGAAGCAGTTGCACAAGAGGAAATCGGAGCAATAAGTGAAGGGTCTGATGAAGACTGGTCAGCCACTACAGAGTTGCTCACTAATGGCTAAAGCACTTTAAGCATGAGTTGATGGCAAGAGCTCTTTATTGTGTTGCTTTTTCTTTTTGGGAACGTTATGAGAAGAGTCAGGAGGACCATAGGAAGTACCCATGTTGTAGCTGAGGAAAAAGCCTGATTGCTGGTAAGCTTTGTTGGAAAGTCTGTTAAAAGGTAAGCTGTCAGACAACTGTTCATAAGCAGCACACACAGTTCCACTTAAGACATTCCCCTTTCAAAAAGCACAAGCAACACCTAAAACACCGTGTTGAAACTCAGTCTCTTTTCAGAAGTGCACTAACAGCACAAAAAAAAAAAAAAAATTAAAACAATGAAAGTTATCACTAAGTGTACACAAGAGTTCAACATAAAAAAGGTTTCTGCTATAAAAACACTTCCCGACCTTTACAACTTACACATAAAAAAATTCTCAAAATTAGTACATTTTTACTACAAAATTTTCCCCAGTACTCAAAAATAAGTCCTGTTCTAAAACACCAAACCCTGACAGGAAAATGACAGTTGTGTTAAATCTTACCATAACAGTACATGTCCTTTTCTTCACTGTTCCAGTATTCTTTACTAAAAGGACCCTCTGCCTAGGGTAGCCCAATATACGGCCAGTATACCAAAGCCTTAGGATATTAAGGACATCGTACATCACCACACATGCTCTCCTCTCACAGTGCAAGGCATAAAGGTGATGAACAGACGTACTTACCTCAGAAGTAAATAGCCACAGGAGGAACAGCAATCCAAGGAGAGGAGGAACAAGGTGCACCCAGAAGGAAAAAAGAAGAAAAAAGGGGGAGGAGGGAGGGAGCAAACAGTGAAGAGAAAAACATCTACTGTCACGGCAAGATTTTACACAACTGTACTGTGTCCTTCCATACCACTACTGCAGTATTCTTTACTAAAGGGAGAGTACAAAAGTTAAAGAGGAAAGATGGGATGAGGAAAGCCCAGCAGAGCCCTCAAGAACCCATGCAGGACAGCTCTGGCATGGCCAACTCTTGCGCTGGAAACATCCAATTTGTAATGTTTAATGAAGGTATGAACAAAAGTCCAATTAGCAGCCTCAAGGATGGAATTGGTATCTAGTCCTTTGAAAATAGTACCAGAGGAATCCACAACCCTGGTAGAATGTGCCTTTACACAGGCAGAAAGACTTTTCCCATGAAAAAAGTAACAAAGGGAAATTACCTTAGAGATCCATGAAGAAATGGTTATCTTAGAAACAGCTCAACCTACAGATCTAGGATGAAAAGAAATAAAAAGCTGCTCAGACTTGAAAATGGCTTTAGTCTTATCTAAATAATATCTGAGCTGGCTATGCAAATCCAACATGTGAAGAACGTTTTCAATAGCCGACTGCGGAAAAGGAGGAACAACCATAACGGCCTGAAACACAGACACTCTCTTAGCAGAAGTAAGGCCCAAAGGACGAACAATCTTCCATGTACAATGCTACAAAGCAAACCGATGGAGACTCAAAAGGAGCTAGAGTCAATTTTTCAAGAATAAAGTTAAGGTCACAGGAAGAAGGAATAGGTTTCATGGAGGGGTCTAATATCAAGGATGCATTTAAGAAGCTGTTTGGCCTCAAACCTAGAGGCCACAGGAGGAGGAGATAAAAAAAGATGGGCAAAAATAGCTGAAAGGTGAGCTTTAACTGAATAATACGACAACCCAGTATGGAGAAATTCACACAAAGATGATAAAACCAGAGGAATCTCTACAGAACATGTATTCTGGTCATGATCAAAGCACCAGACAGAACATCTCTTCCATTTGGACACACAGGATTTCCTGGCTTCCTGCAGAACCTGAAGCATGCCCTCAGAAAAAAGGTGCCTAAAAGGAATCAAAACTCTATCACCCATAGTGTCAGCTGAAGAGTGGACAAGTGAGGATGAATGAGAGACCCCCTTGTCTTGTGCGAGCAGGTCCACCCTGTGAGGTAACTTGTGGAGACTGACCTTAACTAGGTGCAGAAGTAGAGGGAACTAATGCTGTCTGGCCCAAAAGGGAGTCACCAGCAATATTCTGGGGGAGTCCTGTTACACCTTGAGCAGGACCCTCAATATGAGAGGAAGGGGAGGGAAGGTATACAGAAACATCCCTTTCCAAGAAAATGACAAGGCATCCTTCTTCCATGCCAGAGGACTTGGGGCTCTGTTGTGAAGCATACACTAATGAGCCAGTGTTATGGATCTGCTCAGAGAATGTTTTGTTCTGAAGAAATATAAATAGCCTGAAGAGTAACCTGATACTGGACAGCCAGAAACCAAATTTGAAGAACTAGTCTGCACAGAAGGTAGGACGACATTCCCCCCTTTTCTTGCTGATGTGCTACATCACTGTAGTATTGTCTGTAAAGATTTTGAAAGGCCCTGAAAAAAAAAGAATGAAAGGCCTGAAGAAAAGGAGGAGAACTCTCATCTCCTTGATGTTGATATGATCTGCACTTTGATGAACGGGACAAAGACCCTGAAATTTCAGAGGGCTGAGAAAAAGCAACTCATCCTGCATCTGAAGCATCCGAAAAAATTTTCTGAGAGGGGACTGGGAGGGAGATGAAAAAGGAAGCCCTGGGTTGAGAGCGAGCTGATGATTTCACAACTGAAGATCTAGCTTGACTCATGGAAGAAGAGATGGCATTGTTTGATCCATACTGACTTTAAAATCCACTGTAGCTTCCACATATGGAGTCTGGCTAGAGGCAGCATAGGAGTGGTGGAAGCCATGAATCCCAGAGCCCTTAGAAATTCTCTGGCTGTAACTGAAACCTGAGGTGGAATGGACTGAAAAAAAGCCAATTAGAGCAACAGCCTTGAGAGGTGACAGAGAAGCCAGCATAGGAATGGTCTGGAGCCTGCAACCGAGAAAAAGATGATCTTGAGAAACTTACAGTCATCAGGCACCTTATGAAACCTATCAGGCTTTTAGGGGCTAGAGTTTGGGAATCAGGAGAATGAGAAGCTGCTGAAAAAAGTGTCTAATAAGGAAGCTAGGACCGGAGAAAAAGCAGAGGGCTTACAGGACTCTATCTGGAGGAGTTCATAATACCGCTTCTGAATGTCAGAAACCTGAGAACAGTGCCATTTAAAGAATTCCATCCTACAAGAAATAGTATCCCCAAATGAGAGTTCTTTCAAGGGAGGAATCTAGGCTAATGGAATCTTCCTCCTCAGAATCATAGTCCAATGGAAAAGGAATCTGAAATGAGTACACCAAGGACACTTCCCCCAGAGTCCAAGTCCTCATCAGAAGAGTCCTGCTCCCTAGACCTCAAGTGGAGTTGATGGCCAGGGGTGGGGGGGATGCAGGAACAGAAACTCCCTGGGGAGGCTTCAAGGCTATGAGAGCATCCCTATGTAAAATCCTGCCATTCATGCTGGGGATTTTCAGGAGCAGGGGAAATGTGTTTAGTTTTCTGCTGCTTCTTTAGAGGGACATCAGCCCTAAAGACCTTAGGTGGTTCAGCTCCTTGTTGACATTCAAGGGGCTATCCAATCAGCAGACAGAGTGTATGTGTGGGAGGAATTCAGAGCTTTGTGAAGCTGGCTGGTTGTTGTAGCCTAGGCAGGATACAATCCAAATAGCCAAAGTCTACCACAGCAGTGAGAATGATGACCATAACATGTTGATTAAAAAACATCTCCCTGGGAACAAATCATACTAACCAGAAATAAATTCCCCCACACACACACATGCTGCCATAACTTACTAATTATTACTGTGCAGACAAGCATTCAAAACTTCTCAAGCTAAATAAATTAAGAAACATGCATGCAGATCTGTACATTATACAATATAGTAAACATAAAGCAGTGGTAAACAGACAAGCTGGTAAAGTTGCCCCATTAACGTCTATACAGAAGCACTCATGAAGGGCATATCCATTAAGATTTTGTCTGAATTGAATTTTTCTGAAATGTACTGATAACTTCAGTTTGCCCAAAGTGTTCTTTTGTTCTGTATCACCATCAATATTAAGGATAACAAAACAACCTTACTTACACGAAAAATGTTAACTGATAAGTCAGTGAGTAATACTGAACACTAAAGAATACATTATATTAGATATACTATGGAAGAAGTGCAAAAAATAAATACAAATTATTATATAGAAAACAACATAACATTTAAAAATATTTTACCAGGCAATCTTAGCATTACTGCCATGTTTATCAAATTGGAAACTAACCTTCTTTGATTTTTTAGGTGAGGATTCCTTTTTGTCTCTCTTTTTTTCCTCCCTTTTTGAACTGACTGCATGATCCTTCTGTGATGAAGTCTTAGACTCTGAAGTAGAGTTATTCTGTTTGTCATTTTGTTTGTCATTCTGTTTGTCATTCTGTTTGTCATTCTGTTTGTCATTCTGTTTGTCATTCTGTTTGTCATTCTGTTTACTTGTTTCCTTGCTCCTGTCAGCACTAGAACCTACTGGCTTACTGACTTTTTTTTTCTTTTTCTGAGGCTGGTCATAACTCAGATATGATTCAAAAGACATAGTAGGCTTTTCAAATACATCTTCTGATTCTATCTTAGGCACAGTGGCAATCTTCAAAGATTTCTTCTCTTCAGTTGACTGAGAAGACTTGGATTTTGAACTTGGCTCATTTGAGTCTTTTGTTTTCTGTTTTGACTTTTCTTGAGTTTTCTGCCTCTCTTTGTCAATTTTCAGCTTCTCACTGTGAATTTTGACTGTGTCACTAGAATCAAGTTTATTTTTTTCTGATTCCTTCTGTTTGTGCTTCCTGGCAACCTGCTCTGAGGATTCTTCCAGCCGAAGTTGTGACTTGCCTTTACCATAGCCCCCACTTTGCTCTGAAGACTCCTCCAGATGAGACCATGACTTCTCCTTGCCATAAGTCTCACTTCGATCTGAGCTCTCCTCTAAATAAGGTCGTGTCTTATCCTTACCAAAATTCCTACTTGGCACTGAAGCTTCTTCAAGATGAGGCCGTAACTTCTCCTTATTATAACTTCTAATCTGTTCCAAGGATTCAACAAGACGAGGCTGAGACTTGTCCTTACTGTAATGTCCACTCTGATCCAAAGTATTCCCTACATGAGACCGTGACTTGTCCTTGTTACAACTCCCAACCTGTTCAGAAAGATCTCCCCTATGGTGCTGTGACCTGTCCTTAATAAAACTTGTGCTCTTTTCTGAGACTTCCTCGAAACAAAGTCGTGATTTGTCTTTACTGTGGCTCCTACTCAATTCTGAGGCTTCTTCAAGATGAATCCGTGACTTGTCCTTATTGTAGCTCCCATGTAGTTCTAAAGATGATTCCTCACGAGGCCTTGATTTCTCTTTACTTGAACCTCCACTACGCTCATATATTTCGTCCTGGAATGGCCTTGACTTGTTCTTCACTGAGGAAACACACTCCTGAGATTTATCCCTCTTAGAAACATTTTGTGTGCTCTCTGTGTTCCTGTTTTTTTCCTTCCCTGAGACTCCCAAGGATATCAACTCCTCTTCTTTATGATCAGGTAGGCCTTTTGAAAAGGGCTTGGTCATTTTGTCATGGAAATCAAAAGTGGAATGTTTGATTTTTTCTTCTACTTTATTATCATATTGCTGGTGTCGTTCCCTATTTGAGGACTTAGATATTTTTTCCTGACTCTCTGAACTGAAATGCTTGCTCTTGTCACGATGCTGATGCTTATCTTTGGACAAAGACTTGTGTTCCTTCACTTGAAAAGCATCAGTTTTGCTGTAACCCTTTTCACGTACCTTTTCTAGTTTTTGCTGTGAGCCATTATCATATTCTTCTTTGGCAAAAGAACTGCTAACATGCTTTTCTCTAACTCTGTCATACTTGGCATTGTTACTACAATGGTCCTTATGGGACTTATGAGAACTTGGGGGAGGGGGTGGGGAAGGTGACGGAGGTGTTTGCCAACCACCATCATAATCCACCTCCTCATCCATTTCCTCCTCTTCTTCTTCATCCTCAATTTGTGAACTGAATTCTTCCTTTGGACCACCATACTTGCCTGACTTGCAAAATTTATTGCTTTCAGAAGTAGTCTTTGGCTTTTTGTTTTCATGTCCTAAGCTCTGATCATGAGGCCATTCATAACTCTCCCTGTAATCCAGTTCCTCTTCAATCTCTCGAGGTCTCTTTTGAGAGTTCACTTTCTCATACATTCGTAGCTCCTGAGCTTCCGATTCATAACTGGGTCTGGAAAAAAAAAAAAAAAGAGTAATCACAGTCAGCAACTCATTTTCCCAGCACAATCATAAATAAAACAGAATGGAGAAATTATTTTTAAGGGCTAAATAAATATAAGCTGAAAATGTTAGTTTGTCCACTAAGCCACGACACACATGAAGTTATTTGTTTTAACTTTGCCTTAAAAAAAAAAAAATATATATATATATACACATATATATATATATATATATATATATATATATACATACACAAGCATTAAAAGGCAGAGTAAAACCGTATCCATTTTAGTATCAGTAAAATGGCAGTAAAGGTGATCACAAAACTATGAAGTGGGTAAATGTAATAGAAAATGCCATACCTTACATAAATACAAATATTTCAAGCATGGGCATTAATGCCCTTCTAGCTTGCCAATATAGCAACACACTTGTTCCCATAACAAGTACCCAGGCTGTTCTTAAAAATATCTAAACTAGTACCTTGCTTTAAAGTAATTTGCTAGATTGTTCCATGCATCAGCTACTCTGTCAGAGAACCAGTTAGTACACTTCTCATTCCTATAGAATCTCCTACATAGGTTGTCTGATGATTCACTAGTACTTTTTGTTAACCCCAAACATTCCCAAAGGTAGTTGTCACTAAATCCCCTATGTACCTGAACAAGATACTGTCTTGGATATCTGTAAGAGACACTGTACAAAAGTTCAGATATTTTAGTCTTTCATAATAAATTTTCCATCCATGTATCTTTCTAGTTTACTCATGCTTGTTATCTTATAGGGTTTCCATATTATTATTATTCCATACTCAAGTTTGGGTCTAATGTAACTAACAAACAATGACTTTATTATTTTTGATTTCCTAGACTTTAGAAATCTTTTTATACACCCTACAGTTCTACAACTATCATTAACCAATTAGTTGATATGATTACAAAAACTCACAACTGAATCTAGCTATATACCCAGGTCCTTAAATGAGTCTACAGTTTCAATCACTCTGTGCTGTATTAAATATTCACCTTTCAATTTATGCCTACCAAATCTCATATGCTTAGTTTTTGATGCATTTATCAGCATATATAAGTAGACGCGGTGGTGCAGCGGTAGCGTTGTTGCCTCACAGCAAGAGGTTTGCCCGTTGGATTCTTGGCGGGAGTGCCTTCTGCGTGGAGTCTGCATGTCCTCCCCGTGGTCAAGTGGCATTCGAAAGACACGTGTGAATTGGCGTGCCTTTGCTGAAAGTTGGGCGTCGGCCTGGCAATTAGGCACCATAAAAATCTACTGCCAATTATTAGCGGACTGGAGTTCTGCTGTGGCGACCCCTAACCGGGAAAAGCCGAAAAGACAAACAACATTCTCCTGTGCACAAATGGTCAATTTAGTAAAGTTATTTTGCAGACATGCCTTATCTGTAACACGTAATCAGTTTACACAATTTCAGGTCACCTGCATAAAGACTGTAGAACACCTCAGATGAAAAAGTTAGGTCTGAAAGATACAATCTAAACAAGTAAGGAGTTAGGACAGAGCCCTGTGGGACACCCTGACTGTAACCAAGGATTTTGCCTGTCCAGTTACTGTATGATATTTGTCATGTCCTATTTGTAAGCCATGCAGCTATCCATCTAATAAAGAGTACATCAATACCTACTTGTACTAATTTATTGATCAGTGTTATGTGTATGTCCCTGTCAAATCCTGAAGTTAAATCTATATAAATTACATCACAATTTTTCATTCATAGTTGTTATTAAATTGTTATAGAACATCATGTTACAGGTGGTAATAGATCTTCTTTCAACATATGCATGCTGATATATGGTTTCAAGTCCCAACCTATCCAGTTCTGACAATAACTCATACGATATTACCTTCTCCATTATTTTTCCACAACATGAAAGTAGACCTAAGGGTCTATATGACTCTGGGTTTGTTCTACTCCCCTTTCCCTTAAAACAGTTTTAATAAGTGCATGCCTCCAACCTTGAGGAATCTCCCCATACTTATATGACCGAGTGAATAACAGACATAACGGTACTGTAAGTTCGTGCTGAAGTGTTCTCAGGTCATTGTTACTAATTCCGTCTCCTTCCTGTGCTATGTTTGGATCCAGTTTGCACAGTTGTTTTTCAATATAATCTAATTTGATTCTAATATCTGGGGTTACTTGGATGTCAATAGGAGAACTTACCATCCCTTTTGTGGAGCCAAACGGTCTTGCATACGATTTTTTTAAATGCATCTATAAGCTGTTGTGTACGAGAATAAATTTTGGAATCTGCAGACAGTTCATCAATTTGTGCGTCTTTACTCCTTTCACATCTTATCTATAAAAAGGTTTCCTATTATGCTCAATATCTTTATATAAATCTTCAAATTTTTCTTAATCTTGTCTCACACTATGCTTAATCTGTCTGTCAATCTTATTTATTTCAGTTTTCAAAGTTGTAGTTAGACCTCTCTTCCATTTCTTAAATTTTTTGTCCCTCACCCTAATCCGATATCTTGTTCTTATGG
This sequence comes from Protopterus annectens, assembly GCF_019279795.1. NCBI lineage: Eukaryota > Metazoa > Chordata > Ceratodontiformes > Protopteridae > Protopterus > Protopterus annectens. The sequence goes on from NC_056726.1 coordinate 1,831,326,786, forward strand.
AAATATATCTGCCTGATGTTGTACGTCTAGATCCTGGCGTAAAACATTTCATCGATCTTTTGCACTCAATTTCTCTTTCAAAACTTACCACATTCCATCTGCATTTTTTTCCACAGAACACCTCAAATCCAGTTAGTTTTAAGGTTACACAAATATGGTGAGTTATTTCAATACTCATTAATTCAAGAACGCCTTCTGCAGTGAGTAAATGGTACTAACAGGTCTATATTCAGCCATTGAATGGAAAAATCACCAAATGGCATTACATCAAAAATGCCATTCAGCAAAACTCCTCATACCCCTCACTAATTATACATACCAACTCAGAGATTGTACTAAAGTGGGGGAAAGGGCAAATTTCCTCATCCTACCATAATGGGATCTTACTCAAATGACTCAATGAACAGCAAGTTCGACGAGATATGCCATTTGATGCTTTTTCTGTTTAATGGCTGAACACAGACACAGTACTAACATATTTCAAGGCCAGGTGCATTGAAGGCAAGTAAACTAAGCCTATCACCATTAAATCAAGTTTTCTTCAAATCTTCAAAATTAGTGGCAAGTAGTGCTATCCCAACTCTTAGAAACAAAGATGAAGTCTTGTTATAACAGGGGAAGCATCTATAGGCTCAGAAAATTGGTACTTTTGTCTTGTAACATAATAGTGCATACAGTTACAGTGGATATAAAAAGTTTACACACCCCTGTTAAAATGCCAGGTTTTTGTGATATAAAAAAATGAGACCACAATAAATCATTTCAAAACGTTTCCTCTACTTTAATGTGACCTATAACTTGTAAAATTCAATTGAGAAACAAATATGTTAGGGAAAAAAATATAAAAAATAAAAAATGTATGATGAGCTGGTTGCACAAGTGTGCGCATCCTTAAACTAATACCTTTGTTGTAGCACCTTTTGATTTAATTACAGCATTCAGTCTTCTTGGGTAGGAGTCTATCAGCATGGCATAACTTGACTTGGCAATATTTGCCCACTCTTCCTTGCAAAAGCACTCCAAATCTGTCAGATTGCGAGGGTATCTATTGCACACAGCCCTCTTCAAGTCACCACACAGATTTTCTAATGGATTTAGGTCTGAGCTGTGGCTGGGCCATTCCAAAACTTGAATTTTCTTCGGGTGAAGCTATCCTTTTGTTGATTTGGATGTATGCTTGGGGCCACTGTCATGCTGAAAGGTGAAATTCCACTTCATCTTTCTAACCTGAAGGTTTTGGGCCAAAAGTGACTGGTATTTGGAAATGTTCATAATTCCCTCCACCTTGACTAAAGCCCCAGTTCCAGATAAAGAAAAGCAACCCCAAAGCATGATACTGCCACCACCATGCTTTATCGTGGGGATGATGTTCTTTTGGTGATGCGAAGTGTTGTTTTTGCGCCACACATACCTTTTGTAATTGTGGCCAAAAAGTTCAAACCTTGGTGTCATCAGACCATAACACCTTTTCCAACATGCTTTTTGGAGACTTGATGTACTGTTTTGCAAATTTTAGCCACGCCTGGATGTTTTTCCATGTAAGAAAAGGCTTCCATCTTGCAACCCTACCCCACAGTCCACACATATGGAGAATATGGGAGATTGTTGTCACATGTAGTACACAACCAGTACTTGCCAGAAATTCCTCCAGCTTCTTCACTGTTGCTGTAGGTCTCTTGGCAGCCTCCCTGTCCAGTTTTCATCTTGTCTTTTCATCAGTTTTGGAGGGACATGCAGTTCTTGCAATGTCACTGTTGTCCTATATTTTCTCCACTTTTTGATGACTGTTTTAACTGTGTTCCATAGTATATCCAATGCTGTGGAAATTTTTTGTACCTTTATCCTAACTGATACCTTTCAACAATGTCCCTTTGATGCTTTGTAACTCTGCGAACCAGTAAATTTCAGGAAAATCTTATTAGGACAGCTGAACTTTATTTGGGGCTAATCAGAGTCTCTTTAATTGATGGCAGGTGTGTACCCAAGAAGACTTAATGCTGTAATTAAATCAAAAGGTGCTTCAACAAAGTATTAGTTTAAGGGTGAGCACACCTGTGCAACCAGCTTATAGCACATATTTTTTATTTTTTATACCCCCCCCCCCCCCAACAGATTTGTTTTTCAATTGAAATGCACAGGTTATAGGTCGCATTAAAGGTAGGAAAAGTTTAGAAATTATTTATTGTGGTCTCATTTTTTATTTTTATTTTACATATGTTAACCGGGCTAGTCCAACTGGATACATGTCCATTTTCAGTGGAGGCCCAAGGAGAAAAGCTCCGAGCTTACAAGACATTTAATATTACAAGTAAATTAGAAACAACAGTACAAAAAATGTATAACAAAACATTAATAAAAACAAGATTGGTACATAGTATAAAAAGGACTTGACTATTTTCCAAAAAATAAGTAAGTAAATAGAGAAAAGATGTGGATATAAAGGATACTAAGGACATCTACAGGATAAGACAGCATTTGGAAAATAGGATTGGTAGGTAGATGGGTTGGGTAGAGCAGCTAAGAGTAGAAAGGTCAGTGAGTAAATAAGTTCAAAGAATCAAGTTTAAAAGAGAAATTTAGAGGGAGACAGGGTAGTACACAGGAAAAGCATGAGAAAAGCAATCATTTTGTATATCACAAAAATCTGGCATTTTAACAGGGGTGTGTACACTTTTTATATCCACTGTACATTTAACAAAATGGCATTCACCAAAAGGTATCTCAATGAATCAGGAGTACATCTGTGTATACAACTAGGGACATCTTTCTCTAAATTCTCATACATTTATCACATATTTTGAGCCTCCACACTTAGGGAGGCATGCCCCTTCTGGCAAATGGCAAAAATGTAAGCTGGTTACAGACCATGCACACTTAAATGGCCCCCTTCACTATGCCCAGTCAAAACAGACAACACTTGCAAGAAAAGCAGAGTTGTGTGACATTTGGGAAACATTATTGAGATATCAGATGCTCTGAGAAGACTGTGGAGCTTTGATTGGATATATGTACAAACATGCTCACAGCTATCAGTTCAGTACTAGGAATTATCTACCAGTAAATAAAAGATTTCAACCAACATTGTTCATTACCAATATACAAGTATATATTTGCACAGCCTACAGAGAACTCGCAACAGCAGAGGCTGACTGGCTGGCTAAGTCTATACAGAAAGGGTGGAGAGAGAGTACACCTGATCTTCCAGTGTCACATCATACATTAAACTTCAAGGACCATCCTTGGTGGGCCCAAAGATGGATTGGATTCCAAGCAGTAAGGAACCAGAGGGCAATACAAAAGAGAGCAGTCTTGTAGTATTGGCTTTCCAAAGTATGCTCAATTCTTGGGTCATGGTTGACAGAACACTGCTTGGTGACGGTGTACACTGAAGACTAAGTGACTACAGCATACATTTCAACACAGGAGTAATGCCCTTACTCTGGCACAGCCAAAAAGTACAGTTTTGTACCTACCATAAATGTAGATGTCCGAACTGGATAGCATCTGCAGTCATAACAACTGGGTTGTCCTGTCGTCAGGCAGCCCTTCGGTCGGCCGGATTCCAAAGTCCGGGCCCGGCTGCGGCTGATGTCGCACTTCACCCGACGTCATCTCTGCTGGTCTTCGGGTATAAAGGCACCAGCCGACGCCATTTTCCTCAGTGTTTCTTGCCCCAGATGCCAGTTGCCCTCTTGGAAGGCTAAATTTTGGGAAAAATGCCAATGTTTCCAAAAAGATAGAAGGCAAACACAAAAAATAAGCATGTATGTACATATATACAAACAAATACACCATAAGAGACTCCCCACCAGCTAGCTATTAGGGGGTAAATACCTAGGGTACCACAGAGGGAAGGAGGGTAATCCTGACTGCAGATGCTATCCAGTTCGGACATCTACATTTATGGTAGGTACAAAACTGTACTATGTCCTTCATGGATGCATCTGCAGTCCTGCTAACTGGGTAGAATACCATAGCCAACTAGGGGTGGAGGAAGAATAGATTATGGTGTGGATAGGATCCCTTGCAGTACAGCAGTGGCAAACCCTGCTCGGGATCTGGAATACAGAGGTAAATTATAATGCTTGGCAAATGTATGCACGGAGGTTCAAGTAGCCGCCTCAATAATGTCCTTGGTTGCCACTCCTCGTAAGAAGGCTGTGGTAGTGGCTGTTGCCCTTGTCGAATGAGGCCTTATGTTCTGTGGAATTGGTTTTCCATGAAAAGAGTAACAGAATCGTATGCAATTTCCTATCCATTTGGCGATTGTCTGTTTGGAAATCGCTTTTCCTTCCCTTCCTGTTGCGTAGGCTACAAACAGCTGGTCAGTTTTTCTGTTACTTTTTGTTCTGTCCAGGTAGTAGCGTAGCTGTCTATGTACATCCAAGGTATGCAGCATTCTTTCCCCTCTGTTTTGTGGGTTTGGGAAGAAGGTAGGTAGGTGGATTGCCTGGTTTAAAGACACTCTGGATACCACCTTAGGCATAAATGTAGGATTAGTCCTCATGGACACTCTATCTTGGTGGAAGATTAGGAAGGGTTGTACTGTCATTAGGGCCTGAAGTTCAGAAACCCTTCTTGCTGAGGTTATTGCCAGTAGGAAAGCAGTTTTCCACGATAGATGCTGCAGGTCTGCTGTTGCTGCTGGTTCAAAAGGTGCGAGTGTCAACTTTTCCAGCACAAAGTTCAAATCCCAAGCTGGCAATGGTGGTTTCCTAGGAGGTTTTACATTCTTGATCCCTCTGAGGAACTGCCTGAGTAAAGGATGTGAGAAGACAGGTGGACCAAAGCTGTATTCTGTTGAAATAGCTGATGCATGTATCTTGATGGAAGAATAGGACAGGCCTGTATGTAGAAGCTCTGCCAAATACTCCAGAATATTAGCAATGTCTATTTTGGACACATCTTTTCCTCTTTCAGCACTCCAAATGACAAACCTTTTCCATTTTCCTGCATAGTTCCCTTCTTGTTGAAAGTCTGCGGTCTTCAAGGATAATGTCTTTAACCCTTTGGGAAAGCTCTGGATTAGTTGCTGCTATGTGATATTCCATGCAGTCAGTTGCAAAGTTTTTAGGTTTGGATGCATGATGCTGTAGTTGTTCTGGGTTAACATCAAAGGCATCAGGGGTATTGGCCATATTTTGTCCCGAGACATGCTCCTCAGCAATGGGTACCAGTGTTGTCTTGGCCAGTTTGGAGCTATCAGGGTTATCCTTGGGCGTTCCTCCTTGATTTTTAGTAATACCTTGTGTATCAAGGGAAGGGGTGGGAATGCATATGCTGTCAGACCTTTCCAGCTGAAGGAGAGCGAGTCCACTTTCCATGCAAGTGGGTGGAACGTCCTTGTGCAGAATTTTTTGAGCTGGTGATTGAGAGGGGAAGCGAATAGATCTATCTGTGGCATTCCCCATTTCTTTGAGATGGCCTTGAAGATGTCCGGGTGTAGCATCCATTCGTGAGCATCCGAGGTGGTTCTGCTTAACATGTCTGCTAGAGTATTCTCCTTTCCTGGTACGAACATTGCCTGTAACTGGATGTTGTAGCTGAGCGCCAGGTTCCAAAGGTCCAAAGTCATTCTGCATAGGGGGTATGAATGAGTGCCTCCCTGTTTGTTGATGTACCACATGACTGTGGTGTTGTCTGTCCTTATCATCAAATGTCCTGCTTTGAGGAATGGTCTGAATTTTTGGATTGCCAGCTTTACTGCCAGCATTTCTTTTAGGTTGATGTGCAAATGGAGCTGGTCCTGTGTCCACAATCCTTATGCATTTGTCCAGCATGTGAGCCCCCCATCCTAGGTCTGAGGCGTCTGTTGTGATGGTTTGGCTTGCTTGATAGTTGTGGAAAGGTAGGCCTGGATTTGACTGTCATGCTTGAGCCCACCATAGGAACTCCTGTTTTAGGCATGGGATTAGAGGAATTTCTGCTTCTAGGCTGTGCCTGTGTTGGGACCATAAATTCTTTAGGTACCACTGTAGTTTTCTCATATGTAGTCTGGCATGTGGAACCAAGATTATGCAGGATGCCATGAAGCCCAAGGCCTGTAGAACTTTTCTTGCTGTTAGCTTGTTCTGTTTTGTTAGTGCCAAGAAGTAAAGAGGGAGTTCTTTTTGTTTTTCTGCAGTTAGGAATGCCATTTGTTTTACTGTGTCCAATTCAGCCCAAGAATGTCCTTGTTTGGGATGGTATCAGCCTTGACTTTTGTAAATTGACTGTGTATCCCAGTGCTTGTAGCAAGTAAATGACCCTTTGTAAATCTGTTGTCAGCTTGCTTTTGTTGTCCCCCTGTAGCAGACAGTCGTCCAGGTATGGATAAATTTGGCTTCCCTGTAGTCTGCAGTGAGCTATTACTGATGCCAGGCATTTTGTGAATACTCTGGGCGCAGTAGATAAGCCAAAGGGCAATGCTGAGAATTGATAGTGCTCTGATCCTGCAAGAAATCTGAGGTATCTTCTGCAAATTGGTCGTATGGGGACGTGCAGGTATGCCTCCTTTGCCCTGTTCTGTTATTGGCACTTTTTCCACAGCTCTCATCTTTGTTAGTTGCATTATCTGCTGTAGAGCTTCTGTTTTTTGATTTGGAGGCAGGTTTGGCATTCCTCTTTTGACTGGTAAAGTGTGGAAGTGGAACCGGTATCCTTGGTCTATGGTTTGCAGAATCCACTTGTCTTTTGTGATATAGTGCCAGTTTTTTGAAAATAAGGTTAATTTTCCGCCTAATGGTGCTGCAATTTGTTCCCTGGTAGGCGGAGTTAGAATCAAGTCACTGTGCTGTTGTAGTGGCAGTGGCTGTGTCTGTGCCTCTGTTATTACCTTGCCACTGTAGTCCTCTGTAGGCACCCCTCTGGATTGATTTCTGCCTCTGGGACGTCTATTCCTGCCCCTTTGGGATCTTGTGGAGTCAGGAAAGGACCAATTTTTGGCAGGCCAGTTCCTGCTAAACCTTGGGGGTTGAACCTGCAAGAAATCTTTAACTCTTTGTACAGATTTTGCCTTTTCTTCCATTTTCTTCATTACCTGCTGGGCAGGTGTACCAAACAAACTGGCCTTATCCATAGGTGCATCTAATAACTTAGCTTTAACATGATCCGGTAAGACCTGTTCCTTCAACCATGCATGTCTTCTTATCACTGTGCCAGTCATGGCTGATCTAAATGAAGCCTCCAGTGCATCATAGCCACATTTTAAGGAATGGTTACTAACCTGTTGTATGTTATTTACCATTTCTAATATATATTTCTTATCTAGAGAGTCATCAGAGGATAGCTTTTTAGTTAACTGATCAAGCATAAACTCTTGGTATTGTATCATGTGAAACTGACAATTTAAAGCTCTAGCTGAGAGAGTAGCAGAGGTGTAAACCTTTTTGCCCCATCTGTCTAAAGACCTGGCTTCCCTTTGAGAAGGGATAGGGTTTTTTGCTGTGGTCGAGGCTGCTGCCTTAGGCCCCTGGGATATGGTTTTGGGGTCTGCAAGTGGGGCCTTGTATAAGTGGTGATGAGTGTCTGGAACCCTGTAAAGTCTGTCTGGTTTGACAGGGGCTGGAGGTAAGGAATCTGGTGCAGTGCAGACATCATTAAATGCATCGTCCACAACAGAGAGGACAGGAGGTATAGCTAAAGGCCTGTGTTGTGGTAGGTGCAGAAAAGTCCTAAGTCTTTTTCTGGAATCTGAGAAATCCTGTTCCTGCCATTGGAATTGTTCTCGCATGGCATGTAAGGTTTCCCCAAAGGAGAATTCTGCTGGTGGAGAAGCAGCTGGAATGGATTCTTCAGCATCTGAGTCTTCATAATTGGAGAAATGAGCCTCTGGCTGGTCTGTAATATCAGAGTCCTCCAGCGGAATCATCAGAGGACACAGGCTCAGGGGTTCTGCTCTACGTCTCTTTTCTGGCGGCTGAGAGGCCCTGTCTGGGTGAGATTGAGATCCCCTAATTAAGGATATTAAATCCTCTGCCAGAGTAAGCATTTGTGAACTAGAAGTGGGCCTAGTAGAGGGGGGCTTAACAGGCACTGATTTGGTAGATTTGGCTGCTTTAGCCCTGGCAAAGGCCTTAATAGACATGGCTGCAGGAGGCCTAGCAGCACCACGTGCTGGGGTAGAGACATCCAAAGGGATGGTGTCTGATAAGTCACTAGTAACCACTGGAGGTAAGATTTCTGAGGCCGTTTCAAGTAAGGTAGCAGGAACCTCAGTAGTAGTCATAGATTCAGCTGTGCTTTGATCAGTTTTCTCGGTTTCGGCCGAAACCGAGACACTCGCGGTTTGCTTAACCATGGTTTCGGCCGAAACCGCGGACATGAGTGTCGGTCTTTTCTTGCGTTTTTAACAATCTGGGTAGTCGGATGATCCGGCGGCATAATGTCGCAAAATCTGAGCGAAAAACTGTTCAGCAAACTCCGACCGGCGCCTAAGCGTTTGTCGGTTGAATGAGGCACAGGCTGAACAGGCTGCTACGTCGTGGTCTGGGCCTAAACAAGGCAAACAGTAAGAGTGGAAATCTTTATGAGGTATTTGTTTCCCACAAGTTAAACAGTTATTGACTTTTTCTGACATCGGCTGAGGCAAGAAAGAGTCCCCAGCGGGTACTTAGCTTTTAGAAGTCTTCGAAGTAGTATTCGGAAGTAGTAATCTCTGGATCTGACCGACCGGCACTTGCGAACAGCTTCTGCTTCGGGCGCCACGCGGCAAGAAAGACTGAGGAAAATGGCGTCAGCTGATGCCTTTATACCCGAAGACCAGCAGAGATGACGTCGGGTGAAGTGCGACATCAGCGAAGCGGACCGGACTTTGGAATCCGGCCGACCGAAGGGCTGCCTGACGACAGGACAACCCAGTTGTTATGACTGCAGATGCATCCATGAAGAACATCCAAACAGTGTTCAAATAGTGGCACAGACATTGTAGGGAGCAGGCCAGGTGAATAGGTGTGAGTGGTCAGAGGTGACTCATTTATCCCAAGGGAGGTAGGCAGCTGTGGTCCACCACACTGGTGAAATCGAGAGGAAGCAATAGGTGCTACACTATGGAGTTTTGACCAGACAGGCACAACCTGCATAAGCAGTGCAGCTGCATCTTGCAAGCCAGTGAACAATGTGTGGAGATGTGTATACATTTCTTAGTCTTAAGCAGCTACTACATTGCTCAAGGGGGCTGCTAAAGGGAGAGAAATCACCTGACTTAACTGACCTGCTTCCTACACCTTGACTCTCACCTCTCAAGTGCCAGAGTTGGTGCATCTGTTCCAAAGCCTGATTACCCTAGTGCTCTTACCCTGGAGAAAGGGAAGGGCTCAATCTCAATCAACAATGAGGAAACTAGCATGCTATCATAGGAAACCCTGTCTCAGCCTAGTATCATCAGGGAAAGTGGGGGGAGCTTCAAGTGCTTATCCTGCAGGCCCACAATCCACAGGAGGAGGAATGAAAAGATTAACTGTGAACTGGTGTGAGGAGGGGGGGCAGAGGGGGTCAATCAAATGGATGGAGAGGGAAAATAAAGCTTCTACAACACAAACATTTATTAAACACAAAGAAGACAGCCATTCTTAAAGCTCAATTTGCTTTTACTACAGCATTCTGCATGTAGACAATAGACAGCTAAATTACTTTTGCCATCAACTGGATAATTTCCACAAATACTATTTGCTTGGCAACTGTTAGCCATTCCTGACTTGGAGGGAAGGATATAAGTAACTGGTCAATTGTCCTAAACTTGCGTGTCTCCTTCAGGTAACACCTGAGCTGACAGTAGGAATCCAAGTTGTGAAAGGCATTTTCTCCCATGGTTTCCAATTATGCAAAGAAAGAAGGGATTTATTTAAGTATTGTTTACTAGGACAGCCCTAACTGGGAAGTATTCATTTTCAGGGAGGACCTGAGGGGAAAAAATAAAGATACAAATAAATAAGCTAAGCAACAACCATAGTACGGTTACATCAGATGATACAAAGTAAATTAGATATGCTGGAAGAGAAGAGGGAGAAAAGTATAGCTGGGTTATTTTATTTTATATTTATTAACCAGCTAAGATGACTGGTTCAAGGAACACTTGCAGTAATAACACATGCCACACGGCATAGAGTACTTGACAGTAAATTATAATTTCTGATATTGGATATTTTAGTTGACTGACAAAAAATAGGAAAATGGCAGCTCTAACTGCAACCCAGACACCCTATGTTAGAACAGAAAGCATGGAAGCTGGGGTAGAAGGGTGGGAGGATGAATGGCAGGAATGCTGGTGAGGAAATGATGGTGGCTTGGCTTACATCTTGAGTGACACCAAGTTAGAGGTCAGGGTAGTACAGTCCATTAAGTCTGAGCCAGAGGGCCATGCTGCGGCAACCTAACCAACACAGGTTAGGAGACAGTAATGCGAGAAAGCTCAAGTGTTCCTCTCGCAAAAAATGGCAGTGCTATCAATAAGAAGGTGATGAAGGGTGTTATAAGCTTCTGCTGCTGGGGGAAGAACCAGATGTCTGTTTGAACAATGAAGACAGCTCTCACTCCCAAGTGGAATGAATGTGTTACACAGGATGCGGGGAGATGATGGTCAGCAGACACAGAGAGGTTAAAAAAAATTTGAGATAAATATACTGACTGAGCAATATGGGAACCACCACTAAATGAAAGCATGGATCCAACCTAAAGGACACAACTCGTGATCCTTGGGAAACACCAGATACAATTCCCTGTACACAAGGTGAAGCTCAAATATCTTAAATCCAGAGAGTATGGCAATCAAAAACCGGCTCATTCTAAGTCATGAACTGCAATGCTATTGCAGATTCAGATGGCATATACGACAAGCCTGTAAATCAAGGGGTTCAGATCCCTTACATTACAGACATTCTTCAAAGGAGGAAGGAAATGCCGCACTTCATAAAAAAACAAGTGCTTCACCTGCTGTGAGGGCCACAATCCTGTCAACCACAAAGTCAACAAATGGAAAAAAAAAACTTCTGAATATGGAGTGTTAATAATAACAGGATTGCCCCATATGCTCTCCCAACCAAATAACTCAGAAAGTGTCAAAAG
>NC_056726.1:1831338325-1831353325 GCF_019279795.1 Protopterus annectens
GAAAAAAGGGGGAAAGCATTTTTGGGGGTTCAGAGCATGGGATGATGAACGGTTTATCTCTGTTTTCGAAGTTTGATTGTAAAGTTATCGTTTTTTGTAAGAAAACATAGGTTGTTCGCCACATGCCAGTCTGAGGTTGTCATTAGTGGCGATGACAGGCCAGTTTTTAATTAGAGTGCTGCGGATGGCAGGTAAATCTCTGAACATCGGGAGTGGGAAGCTGCAGCATCTTTCTGTACCTTCTGCGTTAGTATTAGGGGTGTTACTAATAAAACCAAATGTTATATACGGGTCTACCTGAGATGGTCAACAAGCCATTTGATCGACACTCATTTGGTTGACAATTCATTTGGTCGACAGGCAGATTTTCCCCCCTCCCCAATGTTGTCCGACCCTGGAGTTGATATATAGTTAGGGGGGGTGTGGGGCGAAGCCCCACATAAAACTGCTTGTCGACCAAATGAACTGTCGACCAAATGAGTGTCGATCATATGGCCTGTTGACCATGTGATAGGGATCCATATATACACATATACATACATATATGTATATATATATATACATAGATATATATATATATATATATATATATACACACATATATATATATCTAGGTTCATAGGTTGGTACTGGGCTATCTGCCCGAAGGCATATATTAGCCCAGGCACTTTGTGCGGTATTCACTGCCCCTTTAGTAGTTCCCTAGACCCTTGTACTAGCAGCTAGTACCCTTGGCCCCTATCTAGTAGTGCTGTTGGTGTGATCCCTGGTGTGAACTTTACCCATTCACTCATCAAGGTTCCTCTTGAAGAGTGATAGTGAGGGGCTCTGTCTTATGTAGATCGGGACCCTGTTCCATAGTAAGGGAAGTCTCTGCGCAGGGAATCTATCCCTTCTGCATGTTCTATTCATTGTTGTGTTGAGGTTTATATCCCTAGAGCGTGTAGCTCAAGTAGATTTGTTTTTGCTAAGATGGAGCATGTTCAACAATTCTGGGTTGGACATGGCTCTGTACGTTAGAGAGAGATCGCCTCTGAGAAAGCGGTATGCAACAGAGAACAGTCTTAGCTTTTTCAAACGTGCTGCACAGGGCAACTGTTTGAGGCCAGTAATCCTCTTGGTTAGGTACCTCTGTGGTCTCTCCAGCTGCTGGAGATGTCTAGCCAGGTACATTCCAATTGGTGCATTGTACTCAATAATGGGTCTGATGAGGGAAGAGTAGAGGGGCACCATTACATCCTTAGATCTTGATGCGAACCCTTTCGTGATCAGATGGGTCACATAGAAGGATTTTCTAACCACTTTGGCAACATGGTTATCAAAGGAAAGCTGACTATCTACTTGGGTCCCTACATCCCTTATTTCTTCTTCAGAAGAACTTTCAGGCCCAGTGGACGTCCTCGCTAATCACACTGAAAATAATATATATTTATATATATATATATATATATATATATATATATATATATATATATATATACACACACACACACACACACATATATATATATATATATATATTTATTTTCAGTTTGATTACTGAGGACGTCCACTGGGCCTGAAAGTGCCCATTTCCAGTGGAGGCCCGGGGAGAAAAGCTCCATAAGCAATACAGCAAGGGTTACATAATTATATAAGTATAATACATGTACAATATTCATACAGTAAGGAAATGCAAATGCATACAATGTACAGCATACAACACAGTTAACAGATATTAGAGAACAGAGTTTACATGTGTTTCCATTCAGAGCAAGCATGATCAACTGTCTTTAAAATAAAAGATCAAAGGTTCTTGTGTTATTATACTAGTAGGGGAGACAGTTTGAACGCAATTGTTCTAATTAAGTAAGGTATATACTTAATGTGCAGTCAACAAATAATTTGATATTTACAATATATACATACTTAGAATCAAGTGAGAGATGGCTTTATCAGTGACTGAGAGCGTGAGTCTGTTGTAGGAGAATAGAAATATAAGTTAGAGGGAGGTGAGGAGCAAGGAGTATGAAGAACTCATTGAGGAATTCCCTTGAATTTAAGTAGGGTGCATGCAGTAACATTTCCATTTGGATGTCGGGTATGAGAAAAGTTGGGTCTTGAAGGTTTCTGAGTTTGGTATAGTCCTAAGTGAAGGAGGAAGAGAGTTCCATTTCTTGTCTAGTGAGAAAGAGAGGAGAAGCTGGCCAGCAGGTTGTTTGGGTTTGTGGATAGAAATTAAATTTTGGTGTTCAGATCTCAGAGATCTATTTGGGATGTATGGGGGAAGGATGTTTGTTAAGGCTGGGCATTTATCAGGGTGAAATATTAATTTGTGAGCGGTGGTTAGTTGTAGATCGTCTAGCCACTTCAGAGATTGTAGGGTAAAGGCAGTGATGAGTAGAGGTTTTGGATTTAGGTGCAAATTTAGAGATCTTTTTATAGCAATTTTCAAGTTTGGAGGCGTTGGAAGAAGTCAGATTAGTTATAAGAGGGACTCTATATAGCAAAGATGGTAGAAGGTAGGTAGTTGCCAAGGTATGACTTGAGGAGTTGGAAAGAAAGAGGTTATTCCTATAGAGCATACCTAATTTTGGGTGGGGTTTCTTTATGTTTTGCTGTATGTGGATATCGAACTTAAGGTGTTCATCAATGGTAATGCCAAGAAGTTTTGCAAAAGGAACCACTTCTACAGCTGAGCTGGTTTGGCTAAGGACTTTGAAAGCATTTTTGTCATAAGAGAAAGCCCTAGAGAGAGGGAAAATTAGTATTTTTGATTTATTTGAGTTGCGAGAGAGATGGTTTTGATGCATCCAGTTCTCAGTGGTAGAAAACGCAGTTTGGGTTTTAGTCAGTAGTTCAGGAAGTTTGGAGTCAGCACAGACTAAAGTTGAGTCACCTGCGTATTGGATAACTGTTGTGTCAGGGATGACAGTGTGAAGGCTATTAATGAAGATGATGAAAAGCATGGGTCCAAAAATGGACCCCTGGGGAACGCCGGTGGGTGTTGGTAAGAAGGAAGAGGTAGAGTACTTCCATCTAACTGCTTGAGATCTGTCTGATATGTAACTGGAGAACCAGGATAATGTATTAGGGGAGAGATTAAGGTTGGAGAGATGATAGAGAAGGTATTTGTGGGAAATGGTGTCAAATGCTTTAGAGAGATCTTGGAGTACTGTGGATACTAGGTGTCCAGAATCTCAGGCTCAACTTACTGTTTCTAGGAAGGAGAGTAGGTCAGTTATAGTGTTATGGCCAGGGCGGAAGCCATGTTGGGTGGGTGTTAGGAGTTGATTCTGGGTCAAGAAAGGCATAAGTTGGTGGTGGACACATTTTTCTAGAATTTTGGAGATTGAAGAGAGTAGGGCAATGGGGCAGAAATTGGAAATACTGGTGTTTTGCCTCCTTTGTGAAGAGGAAGAATGTAGGCTGAGCGCCAGAGTTTAGGTACATATGATTCTTTTAAGGATCCATTTATTAAGATGCTGATTGGGAGAGCAATACCATCAGCAGCACATTTGAGGAAAGGTGGAGGGTATGTTGTCAGGGGCATTGGAGCATGGCTTTAGTTTGGATATGAGCCTTTTTATAATATTGGTTGAAACAGGTTTGAACTGGAAACTGAGGGGAGATTTATTAGGGTTGTTGGGTGTTGAAGAATGAGAGTTATGTGGATTGTTGTTTGGGGAAAGTTCTGATTAGGTTAGCTATGGATTCTGTAAAGAATGAGTTGAAATGTGAGCTTAGTTCAATGTCAGTTTTACTTGAGTCAGGGCAGGGATTATTCCTGGAGCCTGGATGGAGAAGGGAATTAACTGAGTTCCAGAATTGTTTAGGGTTTTTATTATTGTTGGACTGAAGCTTATTGTGGTAGTTTTTTTTGTCCAAGGTGATTCGTTTTTTTACATGGTTGCGGAGTTGGGTGTATTGGAGCAAGGTAGTAGGCATTTTATTCTTCTAGTAAAGCTTCCAGGATTTGTCCCTCTGGTGCATGATTTCTTTTGTTTCTTTGGACAGCCAAGGAGCAGTATTAGCTTTGACTTGTTTGTTTCTTAGAGGGGCTAGGGAGTTAAGAGTATTTAGTAAGGCATTGTTGAAATGTTCTAAAGCTTTGTCAAGGGGTAAAGTATTTAGGATTTGCCAATTCATTTGCTTAAAAATATTTGAAAACGTTGTGGGGTTAAAGTTGCTAAGATTGCGAGTGGGAATGCAATGGTGCTGATATGGGGTGGAGTTAGCTGAGTGATAAATGAAAGCAGGGAGATGGTCACTAAAGGTGTCTGGGATAGTGACAGAGTGATTTATTTTGTTTGGATGGGTGACTAGCATCCAGTCTATGATGGATCCTGGGGGGTGAATTTTGTTAGGACGGGTGGTTGAGTGGATTACTTGGGTGAAATTGTAGAGGTTAATCGATAGGGAGGGAGGAGGAGTGTTGATTTTATTCCAATCAATATTAACATCGCCTAGAAAGTAAATTTCATACTTTATTTCAGTTGAGGCCCAATGAAGAATATTTTCAAGGGTAGAGATGTTGTCACCTGGGGAGATATACAGGGAAATAATGCAGATATTCTTATGTTTATTCATTCATAGGAGACTCAATGTTAGCTCAGTATTTTTGAATTGTGGAGTTGGAATTTGAAGAGGGATTAAGTTAAAAAGGTTAGAGCAGATTAGAGCAGAGCTGCCACCTTTTTAATTTAATCGGTCATTTCTATGGATATGGAAACCAGGAGGTAAGATTTCGGAGTCAGCGATATGGGGTTTTAGCCAGGTTTCAGAGATGGCTAAGATGTCAAGTTGGTTGCGGCTAATCCAAGCTTGTACTTGGTGTACTTTGTTGTTAAGGCTCTAGGCATTGATTGTGAAGAACTTAAGAGTGTTGCGAGAGAAGGCAGAAGATGAAGGGGTTGTTTGTAGTGGGAGAAGTAGGGGGTAGGGGGAAGGAGTTGTTTGTAGTGGGACAAGGGCCGGGGTTGGGATGAATATCTCCAGCTAAGGCTAGGATATTACAGGAGATAACTTTTAGCCTTTTGGGTTTGTATAGTAGGAAGCTGGGTAGGGCTAGCAGTAGTTTATGAGTAAAAGTTTTTTGCTGTGGTGGAGAAGTGTTTGGGATAGAATAGGTACAGTGGGTTAGGTGGAATAAGACAAGAGGATATAGCGTGGAAATGAGTGCATAAATGTGGTTGCAGTTGAGTGTATGGGATAGTTTCAGTAGAAGGTAGGCATGGGGGTGCTTTGGAAGAGTAAGAACTAGCATAGTAAAGTGGTATTAGTAGTATAAGAAGGGAACAAGGGGCCCGGACAGTATAGAGGATTGGGGAGGGCATGTCTTGAATGGGTGAGTATTGAAGGGAGTAGTGTAGAGGAAGTGAACTGGCTATTAGAGGGGAGAGGTATGGAAGTAGATATGGTTATATTAATTTGCAAGGAGGAGACTAAGAGTGGAGAAGTGTAGGGGATAGTGGACTGTATTAGTGGGAGGAGTAAGAGTGGGTGGGGTGATGAGGAGAGAACTTTGATTAGTTAATTTTGACAGGTAGGAGGAGTATGGGAAGAATAAATGTAGGGGTGCTGCGGGCGGGTGGCAATAGGGGGCAGGGGAGCAGAGTGAGCCCGCAGGGCGAACGGAGTGGGTAAAGACAAATGAAGGAACAGTTCAGGAAGAACAATCAGTAAAAAAGCAGTCTACTGAAGGTAAGTCAAGGTGTGGGTACGTATAGAGGTGAGGGAACCAGTAGTTACAGTTACAAGACGACAGTTGGGTGGTTATAGTAAAGTAAGAGGAAGAATGACATTATGCCACGAGTAAGTGTTGGAAGCCAGAGGATGAAAATAATTATACTATAAGCTGTAGGATAGGCATATAAAGGTAGGACTGGATACTGGTGCCACCTAGTGGATAGATATTATATTGCAGCAGAGGTTCCTTCCAGGAAAAGGCTAGACAGGGAATTGGGAAGGTAATATATTCAGCTAAGGGGTAAGAATAAAGGTGAGAAAGGAATACTGGTTACCATATAGAGGGTAGGTGGGAGTGAGGCTGCTGGCTGTCCCGGCTGTGAAGCGTTCTTTAAACCGCCATTACTAACGTATGCTTTTATTGCCAGGTTTAGTTAACAACATGCTTTCTTGCTTCCTTTTCTGTGAGGGTACAGAGATATGAAGGCAGTAGGAAGAGACTGCAGGTAGCTTGAATGGGTCTTTAATGTCCTGATTCAGGAGTAGCAGGTTGGGGAGCTGGGAACTTTTTAGAAAGAGAGAAAAATATAGAGGCAAGAAATTAACAGGCAGCCCTTAGTATACAAGTACAGGCAATATATCCTAAGCAGCTGAAGAAAAACATCAGTTCAGTCACTCAGCAAACATAGATATCATGGGATAACATTGCAAGCTAGATATACCTTTGTCTACGTTAGGTGCATGTATTTAAACAGAAGTAGTGCAGGAAAACTCTAGAAGACACAATTACAACTTCACAATAGGTTAATACTTAACCAGAAAATACAATAGTATTACTGTGGTTCCAATTATGCGGATAGTAATTGAAACAATGTGAGCATATCTCAAAGGACAGCTACGCTAGGTAAACACATACTTGACTAGAATGGCATAAAGCAAGGTAGAGTTAAAGTAAGCAGTTATTTCCTGTTCTTAGTTTGTGTCTTTCGGCTTTTCCCGGTTAGGGGTCGCCACAGCGGAACTCCGGTCCGCTGATTGGCAGTGGATTTTTACATACTGGCTTGCCGGGCCTAACGCACAACCTTCAACGAAGGAATGCCCATTCAAGCATGTCGCTACACAGAAGACACTCTGAGAATCGAACGGGCAACGTCTAACTGTGAGGCGACAATGCTACCGCAGCACCACCACCGCAGTGTTCTTAGTAAAGTACATATATGTAAGAGAATTGTCCAAGTAAAACAGGTCAAGGTGGTTACAACGCTTTAAAAAGGAGCACCAAAGCTATACCGCATAGCAAAGAGCACCACTCCTGATCACTTTACTGTCATGTAATTTCCTAATTATTTATACAGTTAGTATCACATTCTTACCCGTGGGTTCGGAGCCGAACCTCAGCTCCAACTCGGCCATACTCGTAGTCTTTCAATTGGCTAGGCTAAGAAGGTATCCTATGCTGCACTGGTCCCTTTTCCCAGATCTAGTTTGCTGCAAGCTCAATCACTCCCTTCTCCACATACAACAACACATAAGAGAAGGAAGAACATACCAACCATAAAGGAATTTTGAAACCATACCTAACCCCCTAGGTCCTCCAGGATGGGGGAAGGAGGGGGGGTAAGTAAGAATGTGAGGCGAGATGGACTACATACATTGAACGTTATGGTGAGTACATAAAGTCTTGATGTTACGTAGTCCAATCTCGCCTACATTCTTACCCGTGGGACAGCGTGCCCAGCACCTGAATCCTGGGAGGCTCAGTGGAAAATACTCTTGAGCACTGTGGAACCAAAGGAAGACCTGCCTCTGGACACCAAATCTAACTTGTAGTGAGTAACAAAGGTGTGAGGAGATGCCCATGTAGCCGCAGCACAAATATCATCCACAGACAACCTAGCCTGAAAGGCTGTAGATGTAGACACATACTGGGTAGACTGAGCCTTCACTCGAAATGGTAAATCCCTGCCACCTGAAGCATAAATGAAGAAAAAACAACCGGAGATCCATCTAGACAAACAAGTGATCCGATTTTCTAAGATCCTTCGTTCTATGTAAATAGAATCGTAACTGTCTGTGTACATCCAGCTGATGAAATCTAAATTCTGCCTTGTTCGGAACTCTGGACAGAATACAGGTAGTTCAATGGATTGGTTTAGATCACTAACTGAAGCCACTTTCGGTAGAAAGGAAGGGTTTGGTCTGAGAAACCCTGTCCTTATGAAAAATCAAGTAAGGTGGTCTAACTGATAAGACTTGAAGCTCTGAGACACGTCTGGCTGAAGTGATGGCTACCAAAAAGAGTGTCTTCCAAGTCAAATATTTTAAATCACAAGTGACTGCAGGCTCAAAAGGGGGGTGATGTGAGACATTGTAGAACAAAATTTAAGTCCCAAGGCATAACTGGGTCAAAAACTGGAGGAGGAAGCAGCATAGTGCCCTTCAGGAATGCCTTACAAAGTCTATGTGCCATGAGACTAGGCTCATCAGTGACGTGAAAGGTGGAAATAGCCACCAACTGGACCTTAATAGCTGCGGCCACTGATCCTTGGTTGGAAAGCATGGAGAGGAACTCCAGGACTGATGAAATTGGAGCTGTATAAGGATCAATTTGTCTTACATGCGCCCATATGGAGAATCTCTTCCATTTGCTGGAATACATTTTTCTGGTGGAGGGCTTATGGGAGGAAGACAGAATATGAATCACATCCGGTAAAAAATGATGAAGCCTAATGATGGAAGTGGAGGAGCCAGGCTGTCAACCGGAGGGTCTGAAAAGAGGGATGGAGCTGCCCTGACATATGAGTCGGCAGATCTGATTGAGGGTCCAGAATCCAGGGGGCGTCCATTAGGTAGGGATGGAGAAAGGGGAACCAAATTTGATGAGGCCAGTGTGGAGCAATCAGAATCATTTTGCTTCCCAAAGATTGCTTTTTCTGAATAACCTTTGTCAGCAGAGGAACAGGAGGGAAGGCATACAGTAGACCGGAGGGTCAATCGTGAACTAGAACGTACCTGGGTGACACCCCCTGAGTGGGGATAAGGGTGAAGTAGCTGCTGCATTTGGTATTGAGGGGGCTGGCAAATAGGTCGCAGCAAGGCTGACCCCACATGTGGAAAATCTGCTCTGCAACCTGATTGTTCAGGGACCACTCATGAGACATCAGAATAGCTCTGCTCAACCTGTCAGCAATCACACTGGACTTCCCCGGAATGTGCATTGCTACAAGAAAATGTTGGGAAGCCACTGCCCACTGCCACACTCGCATGGCATCTCTGCAAAGGGGGTACGACTTGGTTCCTCCCTGTTTGTTTAGATACCATACCACCAACATATTGTCTGAGTGGATCGCAATTGTCCCCAGGGGAAGAAAGCCCTGAAGTGCCTGCAACGCTAGTAGCACTGCTCTCATCTCCAGGACAGTGATATGCAGATGCATCTGGGAGGCATCTGTGGTCACTGTGGCAACCGGAGGGGACAGAAAGAAGGGTTTTCCCACATTGAGGTTGCTGATGTGAAGCCACCAGTGAAGATCCTGCTTGCATCTGTCTGTGATTATTATGAGATGAGAAAGCAGGAGATGTTGTAGAAACCACTGGGCGAAGAGTAGCCACTGAAGGAGCCTCATGTGCAGCCTCGCCAGAGGAACCAGCATAATTGTAGCAGCCATAGTCTCCAACAATTTGAGGATCAATCTCGCCTTCACTCTTCTCAAAGAGAGCAACGCGTACACCTGCTGTTGTAAATTTTAAATCCTTTCTAGAGATAAAAACGCCCTCGTGAGCACGGTGTCTAACGGCGCCTATAAAGGTGACACTGCGAGGGCAACAAAGCAGACTTTTCCCAATTTACACACAGTTTGATCGTGGCATCTCTGGTTTGCAGGAGTAGATGCCTGGCGGTGGCAAAAGGAGCAAGTCGTCCAGGTATGAAAACACTTGGAATCCCTGGTGTCTCAAGTGAGTCACCACTGCCATACATTTGGTGAACACCCTGGGGGCTGTGGTGAGACCAAAGGGCAGGGCATGAAATTGAAAATGACTGGCTCCCAGCCGGAAGCATAGATGACTTCTGGAAGCCCTGTCCATCTTTATATGGTAGTAAGCATCCTTGAGGTCGATGGAGCACATCCACACTTCTTTTTCCAACAATGGGAGAATAGATTGCAACGTGACCATTCGGAACTTGGACTTCTTCACATGGGTGTTCAATCTGCCAAGATCCAAAATGGGTCTCAGGTCCCCTGTCCTTTTCTGCACCAAAAAGAATCTGGAGTAAGTCCCTAATCCAATCTGATCCAAGGGGACATGCTGGATGGCTCCTTTTTCTAGCAGCTTTAAAACCTCTGAAGCTGCGGAATCCCTTTGATTGGGTGGAACATCTGGGATTTTTTTGATCGGAGGGGGAGCTGAAGAGAAGGGATGCGATATCTTCCAGAAACTATTTTTAATACCCAATGGGCCTGAGTGACACCTTGCCAGGCCTCTGGGTATAGTGAAATGCGACCCCCGACTGGCTCCGGAAATGCACAGTCGGGCCTCCCATCAGGAACGCTGGTAGGAAGAACCAATAAAGGAATCGCAGTCTCCCTGGTTACGCAGGCCTCCTCTGCCCCTAGGGTGGCATCTACCTGAATTACCCCCCCCCTCCCCTGCCTCTGGAGAGGGACTCACCTTATGCGTCATGAAAAAACCTCTGCGATTTTTTGAACCACATCTTCCCACCCCTCTGGGTCTTGGGATAAGGCCTAGAGGGGAGGGAAAAATGTATTTATTTATTTACATTTGTTGACTGGGCTAGTCTAACTGGATACATGTCCATTTTCAGTAGAGGCCCGTCGAGAAAAGCTCCAAGCAGACATGTAAAGACATTATTATACAATAATAATATAGAAAAGCTATCAATATATACAGATAATACCATTATTTGTGATATTTGCAAAAGAGGATGATCAAGAACAAATTTACAATAAATGAAAAAGTGTGAATTTTTTTTTTTTTTTGTAGGACAACATAGTACAGCAAAAAGGCCATAGAATAATTAACAGTAAAGTACCCTGGAGAAGAGAAATAAAAGGGATAGCAGGAATGTGTAAAGGTGGAGAGATCAGTCAGGGTTAGTGCAGGGGCAGAGCCAGTGAGTTTTAAAATGTTCTTTGAGATGTTTTTTAAAAAGATGTGTGGAAGAGAGAGTAGAAAGTTCACTTGGAAGCTGGTTCCAGGCCTTGCCAACTGTGTTAGCAAAAAGAGAGTCTCCAGCTTTGTTTTTAGATTTAATAGTGGAAACTAGAAGCTTATTGGCTGAGCGAAGAGTAGTAAGGTTTTTGTAAGGAGTAGTCAGATTATTTAGGATTGGGATATTATTAGGGTGGAAAAGTATCTTTTGGGTTATAGTAAATTGATGATAGAGTAGTTGGTGCTGCAGTTCTAACCATCCCAATTGTTTGAGGTTGAGACAGTGGTGTGTTCTAATGGGGTTGCCGGTAGCAAATCTGGCTATGTTATTATAGCTAGTGGCAAGTTTAAGGTTGCTTTTGGAAAGGTTAGTATAAATAGCAGAAGCATAAAGCAGGGTAGAGATCAGATGAGTTTGGGCTATAGTGATTCTGGCTGTAGGTGTAAGGAAGGGTTTGATTCTATACAGGGAACCCAGTTTTTTGTTGACAGATTTTATGGTAGTGTTGATATGATTGTCATAGCTAAGGCTGTTGTCAATGGTTATGCCTAGGAGATGGGTTGTGGTATCAGGGGATATGGTGGTTCCATTGTTAGAGGTTATAGTGAAGTGAAATTGTGGTGATTTTAGAGTGGGAGTAAAGAGTAATAATTTTGTTTTTTTTGCATTCAGGAGGAGGCAGTGTTGCATGAACCAATTTTCAACAGTATGAATTATAGACTGGGTGAGGGTCTGGAGTGTGGTTGGGGACCTAGCAGAGCAGATTAAAGTAGAATCGTCGGCATACTGAAAGCAGGTGGCTTGAGGAATTTTAGTATTTAGGTCATTAATAAACATTGAAAAGAGAAGAGGGCCTAGGATGGAACCTTGAGGTACTCCAAGGTTTATGGGGAGGGGAGTTGACAGCATATCATCCCGAAGGACTGCTTGAAGACGGTTGTCTAAGTAGGATTTAAACCAGAGTAACGCAAAGGCCCAGTGAATGGGCTTTTAATACCTCTAAAAGCAGATTATGGTTGACCATATCTAAGGCTTTTGAAAGGTCGATAAACAAAGCTGAGGAAAGAGTGTTATTGTTACGATTTTTGTTTATACAGTCAGAAAAGGATAGCAGGGCAGTTGAGGTACTATGGAATGATCTGAAACCATGTTGGCAGTTGGCAAGCAAATTGTTGTGGAAAAGATGGTCAAGTAGTTGGTGGATACATTTTTCCATTATTTTAGCTATAGGAGAGAGTAAGGCAATAGGTCTAAAGTTGGAAATGTCAGTTGATATCCCACGTTTGTGTAAAGGAATGATGTGAGATACCTTCCATATAAGGGGGATTTTACTTTCTGAAATAGTTCTATTAATAAGGATAGAAATAGGGTAGGCTATAACTTTAGCTGCAATTTGCAGGTATTCTGCTGGTATACAGTCAGCAGGGGAGGTACATGGCTTGAGTTTTAGAAGGAGGTTACAAATGAGGGATGTAGGAATTGGTTGTATGTGAAAAAAAGGAATAGAGTTTGATGTGGTATTAGGTGGGAGGGAGCTGGTGGGTGGTAGAGAATTAGCTAGAGTTTGTATGGTTTCAATAAAGTAGTTATTAAAGGAATCCACTATTAGTTTAGGGTTATTTTGGGTGATCCCTGATGGGGTGGGAGACTTGGTATGACCTGGATGAAGTAATTTGTTCATAGCTGACCAGAAATTTTGTGGTTTTTGTTTGTGGGCTTGTCGGAGGTGAATGTAAAAGTTTATTTTATCTAGTAAGATGTCTTTTTTTGTAGCATTTCTTAATTGTTTAAAGTAAAGGTGGTCAGAAGGGCTTTTAGAGGCTCTCCACTTGGCCCAGATTTTATTTCTTATGAGGATTTTTAGCCTTGTTTGTTTTGTGAGCCAAGGGGCAGTTTTGGTCTTTATTCTGGATGAGAGATGGGGGGCATGGAAATCTAGGATTTGAAGGAATTTAGTATTGAAGTAGGTAACTGCTTCATCAAGTGGAAGATGAAGCAGTGGTGACCAGTCACAAGCCTTCAGTTCTGTTTGGAAGTTCTCAGGGTGAAAGTTTTTATTTGAGCGGGAGGTTTTAAAAATAGTAGGATTGGGCCTATGAAGTCTTTGTTTAATTATACAGGTAAGAGCATGGTCACTGATGTCATCAGGAAGGGTTCCTGGCTTATAAGTAGTAGGATGATTGTTTATGAGAATCCAGTCAAGTAAGGCTTCCTTACCACTGTTTGTGGATTCTCGTAGGGGTGGTTATCATTTGTGAGAAACCAAAAAGATTTATGTGGTTAATGGGACTTGGGGACCTACAAGTAGACCAGTCTATATTAAAGTCGCCTAAGACAATGGTTTCCTGCGGTAGGTGTATAGATAGGCTACTGAGTATTTTTTCCAGAGTACTGATATTGTTTCCTGGAGGAAGGTAGGAACAGATTATGTAGATGGATTTATAGTTATTGATTTGAAGTTTGGCTGAAAGGGTTTCTGCTGTGGAGTTTGTGGGAAGTGTCACATTGAAGGTTGATAGTTGGAGTTCTGATTTATAAAAAATGGCTACTCCCCCACCTTTTTTGGTAGTCCGGTCTTTTCTCAGGAAGTTATATCCTGGGGGGGGGTAATTTCCTGATCTTTGGTTGAAGGTCTAAGCCAAGTTTCAGTAATGCAGAGGATATCAAAGTTGTGGACATCTAGAAGTGCATGAAGATGGGATATTCTATTGTTGATGCTATGGATGTTAAGGTGAGCTATCAGAAGTGAGTTAGATGGCCTTGTTAGGGTGGAGGTGGTGTAGGGTTTTTGGACTCCCACAGCAGACAGAGTTTTTCCCTCTTGCTTGCACCTAGTGAGAGTGTACTTCACCTTGCTTCCGAATAATGAGGAACCATCAAAGGGGGTGTTGGTGAACGTAGATTTAAAGGCCTCCACGAAATTAGAGGCACATCAAGGAGTGTCTCCTAAGGGCAACTCGCGAACTTGCTGCCCTACCCGCTCCTTCGGCTGCATAAGAGATCAACCTCATGGAAGAGTTAGCAATAGAGTTGAGGGTAGACATCTGAGCATTGACGTTCAGAGCCACTGCATCATAAACTTTACCCTGCAGAGTATCTCCAAGCTCTTTCAGAAGATCTCTTTGGGGACGTGTAAAATGTGATAAGTAATTCAGTGACCGCAGAGTAAAGGCCGTTAAAAACATACACTTCCCGTACTGGTACATGATCCTAGACTCTTGTTAGGAGGATGGATAGGAGACGAAGTCTCAGCTAGTTCCTTCTTGGTGGCCGCTGCCACCACCATAGCATCTACAGGAACTCCCTTGGATAGAAACTCTTTGTCAGAGGGGGCGGACAAGAATTTGTTGGATCTCCTGGGGACTGGTTCCACAGAATCAGGGGTTTCCCACACCCTTCGACAAACCAGATCCAGAAGTCCGTCGAAGGGTGGAGACACCCAGGAGGTGGAGGGCTGAGCCCCAAAGGCCTTCAGGAACACCTACTCCTCCTCTGAGGGAGCTTTGGAGGGCCAGTCACCCCTCTGCTTCAAAACTTCTAGAATGTCAGAGAAAGAGACATCCTCAGAGGATGACTTGTAGGACCCATCCAATTCCTCGAGGTCGATGTCTGACATGAGGGACTCATCTTGGGATTCGATGTGCTTCCTCTTGCACGTTCTTTTTCTGGGTGGCTCCTCAGGCAAAAACACTGAGGGGCCCCTCAGAAATATGGGGACCATGCATGGGGGTATCCTGAGGCCTTGGGTCTCCGCTGTCAAAAGATAGAGGGTGATCACAGACCCACACCAGAGCTGGAGGGGATAGAATGTCAGTGCCGAATGACACCGCTGAGGACCTGGCCAGCGCGCTCCGCATGGCCCCAAAAGCTGGTCCCCCCAGCTCCAAAGATCGACCAAACGTGGAAGACCTCGGAGAAGAAGGGGCCAGGTCCGAAGCAGGGGTCACGCTCCCCCAAGCCAAAGCACGGAGAGGGAGGCTAAGAGCCGAAAAATGTTCCGAGGCCTCCCCCTCGGGTCCGACCGAGGAACTAGGAGTCCTGGACCCCGTGGACGGAGCCGACGGGGTCGGAGCTGAAGCCGGAGCCAATAAGCCAAGATTGGCTATCCGAGCCGATCTAGAGACACCAGACGGTGCTGACCACTCCAGCTCCAAAAGCTG